>NC_057798.1:415058173-415301244 GCF_018294505.1 Triticum aestivum
GGCGGCGCCCGAGTGGCTGAGGCGGCGGGGTTGCTGAAGTGGCGCGACGGGATTGGCCGGAGCGACGTGTCTGGTGGACATGTCCGGCGCGGGCGGACGTGTCCGGCAGCGCGAGAAGGGACACGCTAGGGTTAGGGTAGGATTAGACCGCGAATTCGGACGGGGAGGGTCCTATTTATAGATTCTGGGAGCTAGAAGAGTCCAAATGAGGCACGGTTTTCGCCCACACGATCGTGATCGAACGACCGAGAGCATGGAGGGGAGTTTGCTAGGTTTTGGGCCCGTTTGGAAGGGTGTTTGGGCTGCAAACAAAAGAGGCTTTTACGGTTACCAGGTTAACCGTTGGAGTATCAAACGGACTCCAAATGGCACAAAACTTGACAGGCAGTCTACCGGTGGTGTACCAAGGCCGCTTGGCAAACCTCGAGCCATTCCGAGAAAGTTTAACACCCACTCATAACGAGAGACAAAAGGGGGACGTCGGAGGGCATAGGAGTGCCGAATTGCAAAATGGACAACGGGGGAAAAGCTCGGATGCATGAGACGAACACGTATGCAATGCAATGCACATGATGACATGATAAAATGCAACACGCAAGCAAATGACATGGCAATGACGGTGAATAACTGGGTGACACCTGGCGCATCGAATCCGGGGCGTTACAAATGGCCACACCACTAGCCCCACCACACAGGACCTGCACTCCAGCAAAAGGTATGCCAATTTTAGTTGCCATAGCACCAGTCGTACCATAGAAAAATCCCACTCCAGGAAAAAGTAGAACAAGTCCACCGGCCGAAGACCTATCCCAACTTCAGAGACGGCTAATTCCTGCAGATTGGAACCCCATTCCAGTTATTCCCAGTTTAAAAGACAAAACTTTCAATGTTGTTAGGGACTACATGCATATATTTCCATCATCGGAATATTATAGTGAAGACAAACACCATTTTCACATCTTCCTGTCCAACTTACGCGTAAGTGCTATTATTCATGGTGATTATTTTCCTGTTTTCTACTGATTGAACACATCAATGATTTATACTACATTGTTTTAAGTAGGCGAGGGACAATCTGGATAGTCATGACAAGCAAAGCTTGCTTGCGCTTTTCAAGGAAGCATTGCAATAGTATTAGTGTTACCTGAGGAAATCACACTTTGATGGCAAGTCTATAAACGAATTTCCGATGAAGTCTCCTGTGCTAAATTTGGAAGACATTGAATGGAAAAACCTTGTTATGCACTGGTTCGTTCCCAGGGTGAGGTATTGTCTATAATATCACATGACAATTTGAAATTCTACTTTTCTGCATGTGCCTTACGGTTCTCTTTTGCAGGAAATCTACTCGAAGAAGATTCAGGTTTGAAAAGGACGACAGGATATCGCAAATATGATGCCCGCTGCTTTGCACTTGTTAGTACATGTTGTCCTATATCACTGTACTTGCATTCATACATGGTTCATTATGTGACAGCAGTATGCATGATAGCTTGCTTATCACTTGTTCGCTCCAAATTATCTGATCAGTATTAATGGTTACATTGGTGTAGAATATATCCAATGCCAATGAAAAAGTTTAGCTCTACATTGTTCTTGTAAGTACCTGCTGTCTGAGGGAGTCCTGGATTAAGGGGTCCTCGGACGGCTGGACTATTGGGCTATGAAGATACAAGACAGAAGTCTTCTTCCCGTGTTCGGATGGGACTCTCCTTTGCGTGGATAGAAAGCTTGAAGATGCGGATATGTAGATTCCTTTCTCTGTAACCGACTTTGTATAACCCTAGTCCCCTCCGATGTTTATATAAACTGGAGGGTTTAGTCCGTAGAGGCAATCATAATCACATAGGCTAGACTTCTAGGGTTTTAGCCATTAAGATCTCATGGTAGATCAACTCTTGTAATACTCATATTCATTAAGATCAATCAAGCAGGAAGTAGGGTATTACCTCCATAGAGAGGGCCCGAACCTGGGTAAACATTGTGTCCCCCACCTCCTGTTACCATTAGCCTTAGACGCACAGTTCGGGACCCCCTACCCGAGATCCACCGGTTTTGACACCGATATTGGTGCTTTCATTGACCGCTGCATTGTTGTCAAAAGGCTTGATGGCTCCATCAATCATCTACAACAACACAGTCCAGGGGAGATTTTCCCTCCTGGATAGATCTTCTTATTTGGCGGCTTCGCACTGCGGGCCAACTCACTTGGCCATCTAGAGCAGATCGAAAGCTACGCCCCTGGCCATCGGGTCAGATTTGGAAGCTTGAATTACGTGGTCGATATCCGCGGAGACTTGATCTTCGACGGATTCGAGACCATGACGGGTGCTCCCTGCCACCACGATGAACATGACCTAAATCTGTCATCGGACTGTGCACAGGAGATAGCACCTATAGCCACTCTGGCCCTAGATCCGGAGCAGATTGCGCCATCCTAAGACGGGATGCTCAACCCCGCCACAGAAGTCGCAGACTCAGCAGCGTTGGAGCCGCATACAGATCCAACCTTGAGCGGGGACTGTGTCTTCGGAACCTTGGATCCGTCTCCGTCCATAAGTTCCGAACCGCGTACATCCGCGCCCATCGAACTTGATCAGGTGCCGATAGTTGAGTTCAGCTCCGCGGACATCTCCCGGCACTCACCTTTAGGTGATGTGCTGAGTTCATTAAAAGCCCTCTCCTTGTTAGGGGACTCACAGCCAAATTATATCCGGTTTGAATGGGAAGCTGACAAATTTCGCTTCCCACCCACCACTCACTTCATCGCCACTGTCGAAGACTTAACCGACGCGCTCGATTATGGCTCTGAAGACATCGACGGTATGGATGACGATGCTGGAGAGGAGCTGGCACAAAAACCACCACCCATAGGGCGGTGGACGGCTACATCCTCATACGATATATACATGGTGGACACACTCAAAGAGAAGGAGGCTGACATCGATAATGATATGCCTGTCGATGAACCTCCCAAGCGTCAGAGTCAGAAGCGCCGATCTCGATCTGGCAAAGGAAAAAACAGCAACATTGTCACGGGCGACGGTGATAATCTGGACCAAGCTGAGGACCCCGCAGACCCAGCGTTGGAGCAGGACATGCGAGAGGACGGCAAGCACAGTCCATGGATGTTGTCTGACCACAGCGATACCGAAGATAGCAATTATCAACCTGTCTCTGAAGAGGAGATCAGTCTGGGCGACGACGAATTCGTCGTTCCAGAAGAACCCTTAGAACAAGCACGCCTCCATCAAAGGCTGACACTTCAAGGAGCCTGAAGAAGCAGAAACAGTGGCTTAAAGCCGCGCAGGATACGCTCAATGACAGATGGAACAAAGTGCTAGACGCTGAGGAAAAATATGGCTATAATCGCCAAACAAGGGGCTATCCTAAGCGTAAACTGCTGCCCGAATTTGACGACGGGGCTATTGCGCCTATACCACCGAAAAACAATACGGCCGACAAGCCGGACCGACCACCTCGTGGACGAGAAAGAGTGGCTAGCAATGCCATACACAAGCCCGCACCCCCTCCCCTTAAAGGGAGGGAGGTTGTGGCTCAGGACCAGAAACACGATCTACGTCAGGACCTGGACAAAAAGGCTGGTAAAGCCAGATCCATCTACGGATCCAGGGACCGTGGCCCATACGGGATTGTGGCTATCAAGCCAAATACACCGGTCATATACCAGTCCGGAGTCGATACTGGACATCACAACCGTTGAACCCACGCCATGACATAGTCAAATACAGGGGTGCCGTGCACCCCCTGTGCTTCACCGATGAGGTGCTGGATCACGAATTTCCAAAAGGGTTTAAACCCGTAAACATCGAGGCATATGATGGAACAGCGGATCCGGCGGTGTGGATAGAAGACTTTATTCTTCACATCCACATGGCTCGTGGAGATGATCTCCACGCCATCAAATACCTACCCCTCAAGCTGAAAGGACCAGCTCGGCACTGGCTGAAAAGCCTCCCAGAAAATTCCATTGGAAGTTGGGAAGAACTTGAGGATGCTTTTCGGGCCAATTTTCAAGGGACTTATGTCCGGCCCCTGGACGCTGATGATCTAAGTCACATAATCCAACAACCCGGGAAACCAGCCTGTAAGCTTTGGAACCGGCTTCTCACTAAAAAGAACCAAATCGTTGATTGCCCGAACGTCGAAGCCTTAGCGGCCTTCAAGCACAGTGTCTGGGACGAATGGCTAGCTAGATACCTCGGCCAGGAAACACCAAGGACGATGACAGCCCTAACTACACTCATGACCTGTTTTTGAGCGGGCGAGGACAGTTGGTTAGCCCGTAGCAGCACCAACGAAACTGGCACATCCGAAGTTAGGGATGGAAATGGAAAGCCATGACGTAACAAAAACAAACATTGAAACAATGAGGGAAGCCCAGATGATACAAGAGTAAACGCCGGATTCAGTGGCTCCAGACCCGGTCAGCGGAAGAAACCATTTAAAGGAAACAAAGATGGCCCATCTAGCCTAGACAAAATATTAGACAGGAACTGCCAGATCCATGGCACCCCCGCTAAACTTGCGAACCACACCAACTGCAATTGTTGGGTCTTCAAGCAGGCCGACAAGCTCACCGCCGAACACAAGGGTAAGGGACCTCAGAGCGGAGACGAGGATGAATCTCGCCAACCAAACACGCGAGGACAGAAGAAATTTCCACCGGAGATCAAAACAGTGAACATGATCTACGTCACTCATATCCCAAAGAGGGAGCGCAAACGCGCACTCCGAGACGTCTATGTCGTTGAGCACGTTACCCTCAAATTCAACCCATGGGTGGCCTGTCCAATCACCTTTGATCGCAGGGATCACCCGACTAGTATCCATCATGGAGGTTCGGCTACCCTAGTGCTCGACCCAATAATCGATGGATACCATCTCACCCAAGTCCTCATGGACGGCGGCAGCAGCTTAAATCTGATATATCAGGACACTGTCTGCAAGATGGGGGTAGACCCGTCAAGAATCAAGCCAAGCAGCACGGCCTTTAAAGGAGTTATACCGGGCGTAGAAGCCCGCTACACGGGCTCTTTAACATTGGAAGTCGTACTCGGCTCTCCCGATAACTTTCAACGCAAAGAGCTAATCTTCGACATAGCTCCGTTCCGAAGTGGCTATCATGCACTACTTGGAAGAACGGCCTTCGCCCGCTTTAATGCAGTCCCGCATTATGCCTACTTAAAGCTCAAAATGCCCGGACCACGTGGCGTCATTACGGTCAATGGAAATATGGAGCGCTCTCTTCGTACGGAGAAAGACACTGCGGGCCTAGCAGCCGAAGTCCAAAACGGCCTATTCAAGCCAAACAGATCAACGATCGTTAAGACCGCGGACATAGCTAAACGTGTCCGGAGTACGCCTCAGTGCGGAAGCTCAGAGAAACCTAAGCTCGATTAGCAGTTACGGCCCCATCGACTGCCCCATAAGGCGACAGCATACGTACCTCATATACACAAGTACATCCTTAAAATCCCTTAGGCAGCGCTGGGGGCACACCGCACACAAATAGTCCATAGTTCGGCTCGACCCTATTCGGACTCTACGATTATCTTTCAAGGTTCATTAAACAAACTGACTTTATTTACGGCCACACTGGATTTTCTTTTCCAGTGTTTTTCTTTTTTACAGATGGCCATCACACTACCCCCTTCAAGGACACATTACAAAGGAGAAAACAACGCAGACGTACAGCAGGGCCCTGCACTAAGGTTTCTTTTTTAGATTAAGACCCTGTGTAAACCTTTTTATCTCTTTTTTTCTTATACTTTGTGGGCATGTACAATGTCCTAGGAAGTTATCGGCATTATCTGTAAGTACACGGCTCGCCGTACTATAAAGGGATATTATAGAAGTAGCTTGGTCCATATCATGTTTGGAGTTTTATTCTCTCACCACCTGCGTTCTCTCCCTGTGTCAGATTGCCACATGTGCCTTGACACTAGGGTCCATTACCAGGGCTGTATTCAGCCCGGTATACTTTGAAAAGTCCAAACACCTATAGGGAGTGTTCGGCGTCGTGAGTTTGGCCTTATATGCATCGGCTCCAAATCATGTCTTTGGTCAATAGTTGGGTTGCCCAGCTCTTGTGCTTGCAACCTTACATTCCGCTCTATCGGCTAAGGTAGTAAAGGGAGAACTACTGCGATTGTGTCCTGGTTCATCCAGATGAGCACCTCAGTAGAGAAAGCCGAAAATTGACTGTCATGATACGGCGAGAGCTAGTCAACCACTCGATGACTCATCGGAATGCTTGTGATTCCGTGTGTATTGCACGAAGGACCGTTCTTCCAGGCATGTATGTCAAACGCACCGTATTCGGATAACTGCATACATACCAGGGGATATATCATAGACCCACCATCAAACTCCTATGGCTAAGTTAAAATGTTAAAGCCCCATAGTCCGATTGCCTAGTTCGCCGCATTGACATCTCCTTAATGGACCAAGATGTTGGGTCAAGAGTGATCAAGTGCTTTTCCGAACACCCCCAGCGTTTTAAGTGAGGGGGCAGAAGCCGACGATTGGCAAACTTTCAGATTATATAAAAACGGCCGCACAGGAGGCACCAAATTTTTTTAGGCAAAAGTATAAAAACATAGCCTTGAATATATCATAACATTGTTTTTACAATTTCAGTACACTTCACTCGAACATAATATCTTTCGAGCACTGACCCTCTATCAAGCGGGCACCCTCTAGGACATCTTCAAAATAATGTTCTGGCTTGTCATGGTCCTTGCCTTTGGGTGGACTTTGCGCTGCAATATCGGTGGCCTTCATCTTCACCCAATACGTCTTGACACGATCAAGGGCCATCCGTGCACCTTCTATGCATGTTGGCCGCTTAACAGCGTCGATACGCGGCACCGCATCAACAATTTGCCGCACCAAACCGAAATAACTATTCGGAACTGGTTCACTCGGCCACAGCCAGACTATGACGTCCTTCATGGCGGATCCGGACAGCTTGTGGAGCTCGGCCCACAGGGCCATCTGTTCGTTCAACAATAGTTGACGCTTTGGCACGCTGAATTGTGACCAGAAAAGCTTTTCCGTTGCATGTCCTTCTTGTGCTTGAAAAAACTGCGTTGCATCGGAGACACTCTTCGGCAAGTCCAATAATGCGTCTGGACGACTCCACATCTGATTAAGCGGGGCATACTTGGGATCGCCAAATTTAGTTTGGAATAAGAAGGGCTTACCAGCCGTGATCTCCCCAGCTTATCGGATCTCCTCCCGAGCCGCTCTAGACTCAGACCGTGCTTCCCGTGCCTCTTGTAAGGCCTTGTCAAGATTAGCTGTTTTGGTCTTGTTATCTCTCTCGAGGAAGTCACATCGGCTAGCGGCATCCTTTAGCTCAAGCGCCATAGTAGATATTTTCTCCTTGCACTGGCGCCGAGCAGCCTGCTCGGCCTTTAATTCAGTAGCTGCCTTTTCGGCAGCCGCATTACTCATCATGGCATGCTCTTTGGCTCGGGCAAGCTCAGCTCGACGGGTCTCAACTGTGGTAGCACTGTCTGCAGTAATGCATATCTCAGTGTTCAATTTTCAACGTCGTGCTCATATTATAATACTTGCATACACTGAGTGCCCCAAAAACATACCTTGCGCCTCATCGAGCCGCCTGTTAATAAGCGTGATTTCATCATCCGCCACATCAACTTTCTGCATCAGATGTGCAATCTCTAAAGTTTGGGCAGTCGCCACGGATGTAACAGCCTGTGTTTCAATTAGTTAGATCATTTCCTGGGCATATATTTCTTGATCCTCTGATCGCCTCCCTTTGGACGCCAACCAGAGTCTCAGGGGCTACTATCTATATACAGGCACATTTTGCGTTTATCACAAAATTAAAAACATCACATTACGTACCTCGAAGCCTCTTAGCAGGCTCGTAAAGGCTTCATTCAAACCGCTTTTCACGAACCAAACCCTTTCAACCACCGTACCCATCAAGGTACGATGTTCCTCTGAGATGGACGCATGTCGCAATGTGTCCATCAATATATCCGGTGCCTCCGGGTCCGGAGCAGATTGCGTCGTCCCTTGGAACTTGGATAGTCCTGACCCTTGTTGTTTGTCCCCGCAGGGGCCGCACACCCCGGATCCTGGGTGGCCGAAGTGTCTTCGGGCCCGGTCTTCACTGTCCCTCGCACCGCTCGTTGATCGGGAGAGATCCTCCGGGACGACACCTCGGCATCATCTGCCTTATCAAGCAACAAGATCTGTGGAGGCGTCTCGCTCTCCATCATCTCCGGAAGAAGATCCCCCGAAGAGGAGGACTGTTGAGGAAAGCTGCATGCTGGACTGCAAACATATATTTTAAATGTTACCCTTACAGCCAGGAAAAAAGGGGGATATGTTTAAAACACCCTTGCTCACTTATGATTCAGCTAAGGGCCTATCTTTATGGAGAGACTGTGTGTCAACGTCACCTCCCGAACCAGAACCCCCTGACCGAGATATCTTCCCCTACTTATAAGCTTCTCTCTTCAAGTCTTTGGAGGTGGTCCTCTTCTTCCCATGAGGAGAAGGGATGTCAGTTTGCCCTTCCCTTCCACCTTCGGAAGTGGAAGTGCCAATCTCCCCGGACAAAGTGCCTGGTGTGCCTCTAGAATGGAGGCCACCTTGGGCCTCCTCGCTTTCCTCTTTATCTTCCCTTACCGGCACTTGGTAGGGTGCCGGAACCAGCATCCTTGTTAACATCGGATTGGCTGAGTCTTTGGGAAGAGGGGCCGGACACCTAATTCTCTCCGCCTTCTTTATCCAGCCCTGGCCGAGTATGATCTTCTCAGTATATTGTTATGAGGAGCTTGACTAAATGGTGTTCGGAAGTCGAGTACTTACCAAGGTATCTGGATGGTTGCAATTAAGGCCGATGTCCTCTGTAGTACCCAACCACTGTTTCCGCGTCCTAAAGAATGATTTCCGCATTCCTCTGAGCATCATGTTGGAGATGTGCTGAAGGGTTCGTGGTCTTTCCGGATTAAAATCCCACATGAAGAGAGGCCGTTGTTGGCACGGTAGGACCCGCCGGGCCAACATTACTTGGATTACGTTTATGAGACCGGTGTCCTTTTCAATGAGGCACCGAATGCGGCTTTGCAGCGTCCGCACTTCATCGATGGATCCCCAGTCCAGCCCCTTATTAATTCATGACGTGAGCTGTAATGGAGGGCCAGATCGGAACGCAGGAGTAGCTGCCCACCTGGTACCATGGGGTTCGGTGATGTAGAACCACTCCCGCTGCCATAGGTCGGAAGTTTCTATGAAGGAGCCCTTTTGCCAAGTAGTATTGGCAAACTTGCTCACTGCAGCACCACCACACTCTGCTTGTTTCCCGTCAACTACCTTCAGCTTCACATTAAAGGTCTTGAGCCACAAGCCGAAGTGTGGGGAATACGGAGGAAGGCTTCACACACGATGATGAACGACGAGATGTGAAGGAAAGAATCTGGGGCTAGATCGTGGAAATCTAACCCGTAATAGAACATGAGCCCTCGGATGAAGGGATGAAGAGTGAATCCTAGCCCTCGGAGGAAGTGGGAGATGAATACAACCCTCTCATTGGATCTGGGAGTGGGAATAGCCTGTCCTTGAGCAGGAAGCCTGTGGAGGATTCTCGCAGTCAGGTATCTCGCCTCCCGGAGCTTCATGATATCCTCCTATGTGACAGAAGAGGCCACCAACCAGCCTTGAAGGCTGGGATCGGACATGATTGGGAAGCGCAAAGCGATTGGATTGAACTTTGGGTGCTGGAACTCGAGGTGGGAGGGGTTGAAAAGGCTTGGCCTAAAGGAAGAAGGACGAGTCTCTGCTCCTTTATAAAGGCAATGAATATCAAACGTCCCTCCTAGGCCTTAAAACATGCCTATTCCCAAGGAATCATGCCAACAGAATGGTTGGGTTAACAACACCCGTATTGATGAGAATCCCGTAATAAGGGGACGCGATCTCTGCTTTGACAAGATGTGCCAATGAAACTGCATCTTGAAATATGAAGCGGCAGGCTAAAAAATGGTTCGAATAATGACCGGGTGGTGACGTGATGTCACGCTACAAAAAGTTGTCAGCGGATTGGACTTGTGAAATATTATACTCTCTAAGGTTATGTGTGGGACTTGTTTTGCAGAACCGGACACGATTCTTGTGTTCGAAGACTATCTTGGAATATTCGAAGAAGGAACCCACCTTGCAATGCCGAAGACAATTTGCGCCGGACACCTCGTCATTGAAGCCTAGTTTAGGGGCTACTAAGGGAGTCTTGGATTAAGGGGTCCTCAGATGGCCGAACTATTAACATGGGCCGGACTATTGGGCTATGAAGATACAAGATAGAAGACTTCTTCCCGTGTCCGGATGGGACTCTCCTTTGTGTGGATAGCAAGCTTGACGATGCGGATATGTAGATTCCTTTCTCTATAACCGACTTTGTATAACCCTAGTCCCCTCCGGTGTCTATATAAACTGGAGGGTTTAGTCCATAGAGGCAATCATAATCACATAGGCTAGACTTCTAGGGTTTTAGCCATTACGATCTCATGGTAGATCAACTCTTGTAATACTCATATTCATCAAGATCAATCAAGAAGGAAGTAAGGTATTACCTCCATAGAGAGGGCCCAGACCTGGGTAAACATTGTGTCCCCCGCCTCATGTTACCATTAGCCTTAGACGCACAGTTCGGGACCCCCTACCCGAGATCCGCCGGTTTTGACACCGACACTGTCCTTTATCAGTGTACTTATATTGATAGCCAGTTGTTCATGTACCATCACTCTACAGCTTATTTTCCTTTTCCCTCCATTTTCTACACATCAGATCTATATTTACTCTTACCATAAGGTTGGATAACACCGATGGTACTGAAGAAGTTTAGCTCTGCATTGCTCTTGGTTGTACCTTTTGCATGTATTGTTGTACTTACATTTATAGCTAATTGGTTATGTAGCATCACTCTTCATCTTATCTTAAATATTCTCCATTTTTTCTTATATTATCACATCTATATTTACTCTTAACACGATGTAGAATAAAGGCAATGCTTATGAAGAAGATTCTGTGGTAAACTTCTTGAATTGCCCCCCCCCCCATCAACATGGACAAGGGCTTTATAGAGTCGGTCTTCACCACTAATGTAAGTTTGTCCTTCTCAAGCCTTCAAACTTTGTTGTGTATATTTGGTTAGGCATGACTACAACAGTGTTTATTTTTGGTGTTTGCATCAAATTACATGTTTAAAGTTCATTATGAAGTTCATAAACAAAAGTTTGTCCTTCTCAATTTAAGTTTTCAGTTGTACAACCAAGTTCCTTCTTCATACCATGTAAATTAAACTATACAAAGCAAGTGATTTTCTTTTGCACTACATGTATGCTTCTGTTCTTCATCCGTAATCCAGTGGTGTGGTGAACCTACCCACTACATCACAATGTCATACTCTGTAGTGTCTTAACTATGAACGATGTCATATAATTCTACTATTATTTAAACCGTCTCTTTATTTGCCAATCTAAAATGGGATAAATTGACAGCACACTAACCATTGATACTTATAAGTTCTTGATCTGTAATCCAGTGGTGTCGTGAAGCTGCCAACTCCTTCACAATGTCATTTCCTGCCATGTCTTAACCTGATTAATACCATATTGTGTTAATGTTATTTTATACTGTGTCACTTTATTCGTCAATAAGAAATGTGATAAATTGTCAGCACTGATACTTATATGTGCAAACCCTATCATTTGTCTGCTTGTTTCTCTTTGAGAGTGAGAAGGATATAAGCGTCAAACAAGCGCAGTCTCATCAGCTTGCTCAGCTGCTTGCGCTGCAGCTCCCAAGCAGGGCTAACCTTTATTGAACTCTATTTAAGTGTTGTCGGTTTTTATATTATTTTGTCAGCGTGTTTATTTTCACTGGTGGCGATCTTTGATGTCGAGTGTATGTAATCTGTTGTCTGATTGTGCCTTATTATCGTAGTGGTGAACTTTGATGCCCAGTGGATGTAATATGCCGTAATTTCTTTATTGTATAGTCTAGGTTTTTCTTATTCACGATGCTGCAGATATTTTACTATATGTATATATATATATATCCCATCTTTGCTCCATGAAAAGTAAACTGGCCAAACCCTAAAATTACGGTACATAATCGGGCCATCACGCAAATCACTATGTATGGGCCGCATCATGGGCCCAGTCATCTTGGTCCGTTAACAGGCCTAAATCTAAATTGGACCACTAGTAGATCCAGGCCTTTAATAGGCCGAGTAAACCGCCGTCACTATTTTCGCAAGAAAATTCAATGGGCTTTTAGTAGGCTAAAAAGTAGGTTGGGCCTGAAACGTGCCGAACAGCTCACGGGCCGATAGTAGGCCGAAATAGACCCCAGGCCATGATTTTGCCAATCAAATCACGGGTTGTTAACAAGCCAAAATTGTATCGGTCCTTGTTTGGCCCAATTAGATTATCGGTTGTGAGCAGGCCGGATGCAAAGCGGGCCATAGTTAGGCCCAACTATATGACGGGCTTTTAACAGGCCAAAATAAATATAGGGCTAAAATGTTAAACAAGCCTTTAAGAGACCGAAACTAATATCAGGCCATATTATTAAGTGGTCCTTTAGCAAACAGAAATCCTAACTGGGCCGAAAAGCACAGTGTCCAGTTGATGAGCCAAATCTAATATGGGCCATAATTTAGCCCAAAGGCTCTTAAAGGGCCGGATCTGATATGGGTCGTAATATGGCCCAGAACATGGTAGGCTATTAATGGGCCGGATCTCATATGTGCCCTTATTAGGCCCGGAACGCGGCAGGCTGTTAATGGACCGGATCAAAAATGGGCCGACATTTGGCCCAAAACATGGCAGCCTGTTTACGGGCCAGCCCACTAGTGTCTTCAAAATCTTGTGGGCCTTTAGCTAGGTCAGCCCATTATGGTCTGCAAAATATTGTGGGACTTTAGCTGGGTCGGCCCATTATGGTCTACAAAATCTTGTGGGCCTTTAGTTGGGTTGGCCCATTTAATCTTTATGGGCCACTTTTGGGCCGGTCCATGTGTCAACATATCATAGGCACATCTCGCCCATTGGATGAGTGACATCTATGCCAACGCGGAGCTGACATGTGGTTCCATCGGCCAATGAGAATATTACACGTGGAAAATCGCCATTGGTCGTCGCTGTTAGTGGGTTATCGGATCCAAACCGGACCCGATAGCTTAACGACGAGCCATTGTGGTGGATGCCACGTGTCGGTTACCCTTGACGAAATCACTTCCATGACTGCTACCTCTTGAGCATTGCGTTGGTTTTCCTTGAAGAGGAAAGGATGATGCAGTAATGTAGTGTAAGTATTTCCCTCAGTTTTTGAGAACCAAGGTATCAATCCAGTAGGAGGCTCCTCAAAAGTCCCACGCACCTACACAAAACAAACAAGAACCTCGCAACCAACGCAATAAAGGGGTTGTCAATCCATTCACGGTAACTTGCGAAAGTGAGATCTGATAGAGATAATATGATAAGATAAATATGTTTGGTATTTTTATGATATAGATTGAAAAGTAAAAGATGCAAATAAAAGTAGATGGAAAACTTATATGATAAAAGATAGACCCTGGGGCCATAGGTTTCACTAGTGGCTTCTCTCAAGATAGCATAAGTATTATGGTGGGTGAACAAATTACTGTCGAGCAATTGATAGAAAAGCGCATAGTTATGAGATTATCTAGGCATGATCATGTATATAGGCATCACGTCTGTGACAAGTAGATCAAAACGATTCTGCATCTACTACTATTACTCCACACATCGACCGACTCCTGCCTGCATCTAGAGTATTAAGTTCATAAGAACAGAATAACGCATTAAGAAAGATGACATGATGTAGAGGGATAAACTCATACAATATGATATAAACCCCATCTTTTTATCCTCGATGGCAACAATACAATACATGCCTTGCTGCCCCTGCTGTCACTGGGAAAGGACGCCGCAAGATTGAACCCAAAGCTAAGCACTTCTCCCATTGCAAGAAAGATCAATCTAGTAGGCCAAACCAAACTGATAATTCGAAGAGACTTGCAAAGATAACCAATCATACATAAAAGAAATCAGATGAGATTCAAATATTTCTCATGGATAAACTTGATCATAAACCCACAATTCATCGGATCTCGACAAACACACCGCAAAAAGAGTTACATCGAATAGATCTCCAAGAAGATCGAGGAGAACTTGGTATTGAGATTCAAAGAGAGAGAAGAAGTCATCTAGCTAATAACTACCCGAAGGTCTGTGGTAAACTACTCACAACTCATAGGAGAGGCCTTGGAGATGATGTAGAGGCCCTCCATGGTCGATTCCCCCTCCTGCGGAGCGCCGGCAAAGGCTCTAAGATGGGATCTTGCGGATACAGAAGGTTGCAGCGGTGGAATTAGGTTTTCGTGGTGCTCCCCGATGGTTTCAGGGTACGGGAGTATATATAGGAGAAAGAAGTAGGTCGGTTGATGCTTGAGGGGCCCACGAGGGTGGGGGCGCGCCCACCCCCAGGGGGGCACCGGGCACCCTTATGGCCGCCTCGTTTGTTGCTTGACATTCACTCCAAGTCTCTAGGTTGACATTTGTTCCAAAAAGGTCGCTCCCGAAGGTTTCATTCCATTTGGACTCCGTTTGATATTCCTTTTCTTCGAAACACTGAAATAGGCAAAAAAACAGCAATTCGGGCTGGGCCTCCGTTTTGTAGGTTAGTCCCAAAAATGATATAAAAGTGTAAAGTAAAGCCCATAAACATCCAAAACGGGTAATATAATAGCATGGAACAATAAAAAATTATAGATATGTTGGAGACGTATCAATGACGCGACATTTATCGTCATGGAAGTGGACACTTCCGTGATGATAATTTTGGTATTGTCACGGAACACTTCTATGACAACACATGCAAGACTATCTTGATTCTGTCATAAAATCGTCATGGATGTACATGCATGATAGAAAAAGTGACCTAATGTGACAAACACGTATCATTGCGGGAGTGTATTTTTTTAGTGTAACCGTGTCGTAGGCTTTGTGGAAGTCTATTTTTAGGAAGACTACTTTGAAGTTTTTGGATCCAACCTCATGCAGAACTTCATGAAAGACAAGGACCCCATCCAGGATATACTAGCCTTGGATGAAGGCGGACTTGTCCAGATGGGTGAGGCGGTCAGCCAGAGGGGCCACCCTATTGGCATACCCCTGTGCCAGGATGCGGAAGATCACATTGATCACCGTGATCGGTCGGAACTGCCAAATGTCCGAGGCCCCAGGGACCTTGGGTATCAAAGTGATGATCTTGTACTTAAGGCGATGGGGGTTGATGGTGCCCATATAGAACTCTTCAAAGAGGGCCATGACCTCGGACTTTATGGTAGTCCAGAAGGTCTGGAAGAACTTCACCGGCAGGCTATCGGGGCCAGTGGCGGACGAAGGATTCATTCCTTTAATCGCCGCCCAGACTTCTTCCTCGGTGAATGGAGCCGTGAGAATATCATTTTCCGTGGCTGAGATGCATTGTGGTCCAACCAGAAGTCGGTATCAAGGGCCAAGCCCCTCCTAGGGGGCGGAAAAAAGGGCTTTATAGAAGCCATCTACATGGGCACGAATGTCGTCCGGACGCTATAGGAGAGTCTCCCCATCCCAATGTAAGGGGATGGTATTCCGTCTCCTACGACCGTTGGCAATGGCCTGGAAGTAGGCCATGTTGGCATCACCCTTGAGGACCCACTTTTGGGTCCCTCGGGGTTGCCAGTATGCCTCCTCATTGGAGTAAATGACCGTGAGCTGGTCCTCAAGGTCATATCGAAGCATCCACTCATCAGGGGCTAGTCCCACCAAGTCGCCCTATAAGTCCAGCGCTTGGATGGAGGTGAGAAGGGCCTTCTTGCGTTCCCGCATGTCCCATCCAGGGTTCATACCCCAACCCTTCATAAACTGGTGAGAGTGCTTGGCACAGAAGTGCCAGTCATCCACCGCAGAGATGGACCTGTGGGGGCGAGCTGGGCCTCCAACCAGCGGGCCCGAACGGCCTTAGTGAAACTGTTTTGGTTAAGCCAAAATGTCTCGAAGCGAAACCTGGGCGCAGTGGGCGGGCGGTCATCCTAAGAGTACAGGAGCAGAGGAATGTGATCTGAGCCAATACGGGTGATGGCACGAAGGGAGGCAAGGGGGCAGTGAAGCTCCCACTCAGGCGAGACCAAGAAACGGTCGAGCACGGAGCGGGTCAGGTCTTCCTGGCGATTGGCCCAGGTGAATCTAGCACCAACACTATCTAATTCCCGCAGGCCGAGCTCGCCGATGCAGTCATTGAACATCTGCGTCCGGGGGAAGTTTATTAGATCGTTGCTCTTATCTTCTGCAAAGCGGAGAAGGTTGAAGTCACCACCCACTACGATCAACAGGCTTGCCAATACCTTCCTCGTGAGTTCATCAAGGAAAAATGCAGATCGACGATGATCAGCGGGGCCATAGACGATGATGACCTCCCACTTGAAGTTGAGGGCATGCTCAAACAACTCCATACTGACAAACAACTCTCCCCTATCCATACCACCCACCTCAAAGGTGGCATCCTTAACACCTAGCAGTATGCCACCCGAGTGCCTGGCGATCCCACTAGAAGGGATCCAATGCCAGGTAAACATGTGGGGGCTTAGTCGTTCAAGCTCAGATAACGAGAATTCTGTGCACATAGTCTCTTGAATTGCTGCAATGTCGACCCGCTCATCACGCATGTACTCGACGAGTTAGCGGCGCCGACCATCTTGGCTGAAACCACGAATATTCCAGAAAAGGGTCTGGAGGAATCAATGGATGATGAGATTTTTCGAGTTCAAATAAGGGTGGGCAACTCAAGGTGGAAGGATTAGGTTGGAGGTGGAAGGAGTGACTTTTATATCCCCTCTCAAATCTTACAATTATTGGTCCACTCGGTGTAACCCGGAGATTCGGGGAAGTACTGGAGATCCAGGCTCCCCTGAGATCTGGGCCATGAGACCCCGGAGATCCATCCCATCAAGAGGGCCAGCCAACAGGTATCACGGATATCCAGGGTCTCACACCTCAGACGTCTGGCCCATCCAGTGGTGATGCCATGGATACTCTGAGAGGGGGCCATAGGAACCCGGAGATCTAGGGCACAGAACAGCGGACATCTGAGGCATGGGACCCCGAAGAGATCTGTTCCTCCAGAGAGGAAACTATTGGAGCCCAGAGATCCGATTCTTAGACCCCGAAGATCCAGGGGCACTAGAAGGATGTATATTTGATGGAACTGAGTGGCAATGATGAACGTGATGTGTAGTTGGATGTTTGAGTGAGTGTATGAATTGAAGTGAACTTATTATGATCCCCTAACTAGAAACATTACCTAGGCCCCTCTTAATGGTGCGACTTTTCTATTGACTCAAAAAGATAAACCGAAACAAACCTCCAATCTTTTGTAATCTAGCCAACAACTTTTCCCTCTTTACATTGGGGCCCACCTTTCTGCCATCCTTTAAAAGTGTAGAGGAATTAACATCTGATAATTACTTCAGGAAGTTATTAGTCCCTCTAATCATACATCATCATCATAACTACAACATGATTAAGAAACGGGATGCACTTTCTCCTCTAACGGAAACACCGCATGTAGAGGAAAGAGCCCTCCAATGGTAGCACGAATGTGTGTCATCCCCAGCACCCCACCACCAACGATACCCGCCGACCATTGTAACCCTTCCCTAAATTACCACCCTCAATCCAGAGGCTCCCTAGGGCGTCTAAAGGACATGTACTGAGCAAAAGCCCCTGCAGAACACACACCGCACACAAGGTGGACAAGCAGAAGATCACCGTTCTCTTTCACCGAAAAAGGTGACCCACATATTGATCTACCACTTACCATAGGGGCTCATCAGGGAAGAAATAGCCTAGGCATCGCAACACAACAATTCACGCGAACCATCCCACTAACCATCATGGCCCCACCATGACATTGATGCCCTCAATCAACTCCCAGGCCTCCAATGCTATGGAGCATCGTAGATTTAGAGCATCTTCAATAGTTGCCCTATTTTTAGGCACGAAAACATGGTGTTGCAAAAAAATTGCGTGCGAAAACAGTTTTTTTTGGCACGAGGAAGCTCTGTATCCAACAGGTGTTCTATAATAGGGCACCCAGATCAACAAAACCATTTTTTCGAACAAACATTTGAACTACTTCGACCATATTTCATATCTCAAACATAGTTTGACCAAAGTTTAAACATGCAAACTACAAACATAGTTCAAACATGACATACGACTTAAACACCAACTCAAACTATGACAAGCAAACTACGAACACTACAGATTCTCATAGTTGATATCATCGGACCCATCACTGTCACCGTCGGAATCGAGCACCGGAGGCTCCTATGTTCTTATTCTTCTTGCCCTGTGGTGACAAAGGCCTTGACTCGTCGTCATTCTTGAGCTTCGACTGCTCATCGTCCCTCTTCCAGTATAACTCTCTACAGCTAAGCTCTAGCAAATGCTGCCATTGCCTCCTCATCACTCTCTCTGATGTTGTCCTGCTTGTCAACAACAATGCAGGTAGCCGGCTTGATCAGGCTCGACTCGATTGTCATCGGCGGCCCGACGAGCTCCACATCTGCTCGAGACTCAATCTCCGGGAAATTAAGCCTCATGCACGGGTGACTGAGCCTCCACATGGTGACGTCATCGGCATAGGTGACAGGTCGGCCGTCAGGTATGTGTCGAGCCAGTACCTCCGGCCATCATGCTGAAACTTCACGTCGTAGTTGTCGGACAACCAGAAGTGTATGCCCTTGAATGCCCCCTTGCCCTTGCCCTTCTATAGCATGGCGAGGAGGTGGCGGCACTAGGGAAGAAGGCAGCGGCTTTGGGTAGGTGACCGCGAGAAGTCAGCAAGGACGAGAGGCGACGCGGGTGCGGCGGTGGCGGCACGGTCTTCGGTGGAAAATGGGGCGATGGCGCGTCAGATTTTGGCAGAAAGGGGGCGGTGACGACACAATTCGTCGGTCTGGCTGCCAGCTGATGGGGGTGCGGCGAGTGGATCTGACGGTGGCGGTGGTGTGGCAGTCACGGACCTGCAGACGGCCGACGACGCATGTGTGGAAGACAGCTGCTGGGTCGCGGCTATGTGTCCTTTTTATTTTTGGGCACTAGCCCAAGTGATGTATATTTACATCAATTGGTGATGTATTTTATGGCTCCCTAAAGTAAATTTGGAATGTTTTACGGTTGGGTTGTTGTTGCATACCCTTTTTTATTCCCTCGTGCCCAAAAAATAGCTCGTACCCAAAAATAGGGTTGCTATTGGAGATGCTCTTAGGGAGTAGCTTAGAGATTGGATGATAAAACATTTACAACAATCACTTAGGGATGTAGATTAGAGTAATGCAAGGCCATAATTTAGATGAGTTTTTGGCCTTGCAACTATATGTGAGATCATGCCATGAAGTGCATTAGGTTACATGATGATTACAAACACTTTTCACATGTCTTGATCAGCGGGTTATATCATTATAAGTGTGTATACAATAATCATTGTACGTGCCTATCGATTTTGTTATAAGATCATTGTGTTGTCTTTTTGAGTAAGAGAAGGTGCACGAAGCGTCAAATTTTTCATTCAACTCAGTAGCAACGTACAACATGGATTACAAAGCCATGAATCTAAAAATTAGAGAGAAGAGAAACTACACACAGGTCATATTCCTATGAGCTGATGTGAAGCAACATATGTCAGGTTCAACATCTAACCTAAGAACTTGATGAGCTACATTGTGAGCAATTCCATTTATCTCTCTGGAAATGTAAAACACCTGTGATTGAAGATCTAAGGAGTAGTTGAAGAAATCAACCAAAGCTTTCTGTATCGTTCAAGGAGTAGAAGCCTCTGAAATCCTTCCGTTTGCCGCAATTGAAGCCAAGGAAAAATAGTCTGTGAGAAATGTAGGTTGGTTAATAAGAAGACGATAGGCCACCGAAGGACAAGAACTTCAGCTTGCAAATGTGTATTCTTAATGGATGTGAACGCATGAAGCTGCACATTTACTTCAATTTGATCATGTGGCAAAGAAAGGTATCCCATATTGTAAGACGTTTTTTGACACTACACTAATGTCAAAAATGTTTTACACTATAGGACGAAGGGAGTATATTCCAACTCTAGTAACTGCCGAGGTAAACCTGAACCTTTTATACATTTAAAAGCTGGATCAGAATAAAAAACTTGTGCCCTGCAATCAAAAGATCAGATTTAAGTGTTTGACCCCGCAAAGAAACTTGTTTAATAGGAGTTGAAGTACAGATGAGAGTCTGTGCTGACAGTTATTTTGTTAAGATAAGATGACAAGATTCAGTAGACAAAGCATTTGCAGCAATATTAACATGACGAGGGCGAGCCCTTTTCCTATTAAAAGGAGAGTCATTTCTTGCTTTTCAAAGGCACCACATACAATTAAGAATGTTTGAAACATAAGCACATGATTGGTTCATGTTAAGCAAAGCAAGAACAATGCTATGCATATTACCAAGGATGAGCGAACCATGCTGCTCTAGTAAAATCACAAAGAAAAAAATATTGTGAATTTCATTCTTCCGTTGGTCACATCTACAGCAAAGTTTATAAATTGTTGACGTATAATGTGCTGCCTAGTCTTTTCCATCAGATTGGTCTTTTGGATGCACTGGCTAGAGCATTCACTTCTACATGGTATCGGAGCCAAGAGGTGCAATTAAATTGCAGCTCACTTTCGGTCCACGTTTAGGCCTGATGGAGCCACCCGTGAGGGGGAGTGTTGACGTATAATGCTGCCTAGTCTCTTCCATCAGATCGGTCTTTTGGTTGCATTGGCTAGAGCATGCACTTCTACAAAAATATATCTATATTTATATCTATACCAATATAAAAAGACCCAAAAGGGCAGATCCAAACCATCTCGGTCATCAAATCATGTTATCTAGCGGTTCAAATCACTCCAATGTTGAGCACCAAACACGTTTAACGCTTTAATTACCCACCAGCGCCATTGGTTATAAACATGTTTTGACTCAATGCTATCCCATGAAATCTGCCATGTAATTAATATCCTATTATTCCCGCGAAAAAAGTAATTGATATCTTACCAAATACCAACGTGCAAAAGATATATCTTAACTAATATAACGTGCAACTAATATCCTACCTAATATAAAGGTGCATTGCACGTACATTATTACTAGTATAAAAAAGTGGTCAGCCCTCAAATCTATGGGAAGAGCTTTTCAAAGGAGTCTCCAAGCGAAGTTTTGGAGTCTGAGAATCATAAGCTTTTGCTTCCAAATCATCTTGATAAGACTCTTAACCTGCAACGGTGGTACACTATAAATTTCCAAGCCACCACGCAGGTCGAGCAGCCCTTGTGTTGGCATGGTGGTGCTGGAGGAAGAAGTGAGTACTGAGTGCGTCGCCCCCTGACTTGAGGTACCCGGCGAACGCCGCTCCACCATGCACCCTCGGTGTCATCAGGGGGACGTCTGTCATCTCCATAGCCGCAGTTGAATATATGGTTTGTGCATGTATATTGTATAGCCCAGCCCACCTCCTAGTCATTGTATAGCTGAGGTTATGGCCCACCTTGTACTCCATATATACGTGCGCTATGCACCGATCAATACATCGTGAAGCATTGCCAAACTTTCATTTCCAACATGGTATCATACCTACGATTCTAACCCTAACCCTTGCGCCACCGCCGCCGCCGCGATCCAATCGCCGCCGCCGCAAACCACCGCCGCTACCACCACCTGCCGCCACTGTCGCCGCATTCCCATGCTGCCGTGCCGCCGCCCACGCTTCCGCCCACATCCCATTGCGCCACCCCAAGCTACGCCGCCACCCCTTCGCCGTGCTGCTTTCCTGCGTGCCGCCGCACCCCGTCCCCTCTTGGACTTATGGCCTCCCCCGGTTCCTCCAGCACCACACGTAGCCGCCGCACCAACCCGTTCGAAGGTCCTGACCCCGTCGTCATCTGCGATCTCAACATCCTCGCTCAGGTTCCCGTCGTTCTCGACCATCTCACCTCCATGTACTATGCCTGGAAGACGTACTTCTCCCTTGTCTTCCGTGAGTACAACCTCCGGGATCACATTGATGGCTCCATGGATTCCCGCTTCATGGAGGACGATGAGGAGTGGACGTCCATCGACGCCACTCTCATCCGTTGGTTCTACACCACCATCTCGAACGACCACTTCCACACGATGGTCTCCACCGACGATGACGCTCACGCCGTTTGGACCAAGCTCAACGGCCTCTTCACCGACAATGCACTCCAATGCAAGGTTTTCTTCGACTGTGAGTTTTTTGGGTGCCAGCAGCTCGACTCGTCTGTTGACGATTACTGCATGCGCCTCAAGAAGCTTGTTGACGAGCTCTGTGACCTTGGTGAGACGGTCTCCAACGAGTTCCTTCTCAGCACCCTCATCGCCGGCCTGAACGACGACTTCGGGAACGTCGCCTCCAACATCCCTCTCATCACCAACCCGACGTTCCACAAAATCGTTGCGTACCTGAAGCTGGAGGAGAGGAGGATGCGGATGTCGCCCACCCGGGCCTCCCACACCACCCATCGCTCCGGCTCCCCCGCCGCGGCCCGCCCCGGGCCCCTTCCAGGCGCCGCCGCTGCCCGGGTTTCCATACCCGCAGGCGCCGCATCCCCTCCCCCCCCCCGCAACCCCCCGCCGAGCAACAGCGCCGCGGGGGCCGCCGTGACCGTGGTGGCCGCAAACAGCTGCAGCAGCAGCCGGCTGCACACGGCGGGGCGCCGCGCCAACAGCAGCAGCAGCTCCCGTCGGCGCCCTGGCAGGCCGGCCAGAACCCCTGGACAGGGGTCGTGCACGTGTACTCCATGCCCGTATCGCGTGCCCCCATCCCGGGCTTCTTCGGCGCCTGCCCGGCCTCTCATCAGGCGCTTCACGTGGCCCCTCGGCCATACCCGCCAGTGCCGCTCTACGACCGCTCTGCGGCCTATGGGCTGCCTTCGGCCGGTGGGTTCGTGGCGCCACCACCTCAGCCGGTGTCGTCAGCCCCGGCCCTCCCGCCGACGCCTTGGGACCCCGCGCTCCTAGCGGCCCTCCACACCGCCCCCATGCCACAGCAGTACATTGGCAGTGACGACTGGTATATGGACACCGGAGCCACGGCTCACATGGCCGCCAACCCCGGTAACCTTCTTGCCGCTCACCCCGTGCACACCGCTGCTTGCATTACCCTAGGCGACGGTTCTTCCATCCCAATTACTCATGTCAGTCATGCTGCTTTTCCTTCTAACTCCATGCCATTATATCTTTCTAACGTACTTGTATCTCCTGACATCATTAAAAACCTTGTTTCCGTTTGTTCTCTTACTGTCGGTGTACTAGAATAGGGGTACCCTAGTACCCCGAACTTGTGCACGGGCAGTTGTAGCACCCCGCGGCAAAGGCTTGCCGGGCGAACGCCAAGATCCCCCAAGGTTCCCTTGGAGCCATCCAAGAACAAAGTATTTAAGCTAAGGAGACAAGACCCCGGCAAGAGGAGCTTGCCGGGAAGGCCAACCAAGGCGCTCCAAGGAACTTGCCGCGATGCGCCACGCGCTCCGGCAAGGCAACAAGGCCCCGGCAAGAGGAGCTTGCCGGGAAGACTAAACAAGGTACCCCGAGGCCCGGTGAGCGACGAGCTTCTGGACCCGGCGAGATAACAACAGCGGCAAGGCGCTTGCCGCGGCAGGCAGCCACTCTGCGCCCACGCTCCAGCGCATCCACCAACGTGTCGCTCTGGGGGCTTCTCCGGGCGCGCGTGGCGGGAGGCTGTGCAGCCAGCGGTGCGCAGTGGCATGCGAAGCTGACAGGATCGCCATCGTGGCGAACGATGGCGCCCCTAACGGTCCTTTTCTGCACTGTTCGGGCGACTCAGACGGGCATTTAATGCCCTTGTCCCCTGCCGTCAGGGTTAGGTAGGGTGCACTGTACAAGCAACTGTATCACCTACCTCACTTTTTACGTTTTTACCCTCCTCTGCGTTGCCACCTGTCGGTGACCCCTTTAGCGTATAAAAGGAGACCCATGCGCAACGTAGAGGGGGTTCGGAGGTTCGGACAGTTTGCTTCGATTCATCCGTAGTCCAGAAAACATCACACTCTCTCGCTCGAGAGCAAGAACACCAGATAATACAACCAGACAAGCAGTAGTAGGAGTGTTATCTCTCCGGAGAGCTCCGAAGCTGGGTAAACCGCTCGTGTGCCTCGCCTCGATCTGCTCTTCGTGCGACCTCCGCCCCCCGCCGAACCGAAAGGGGCCCGGTCTGCCGGCCCCATAGGTGTTCGTGGATCAGTTTCCCCGACATCTTTGGCGCGCCAGGTAGGGGGGCTGTTGAGATTGTGTGAACCAGATCCGGCGTTCACACGAGCTAGATCTTTATTCCCTTCATCAACATGCCACCGAAGAAGAAGACTTCGGCGGCAGCCGCTCCATCCACGTCACTTCCGCCACCGTTGGAGCAAACGAGTGGTGGGATGGACGCCGGCGGAAGAAAGGACGTCGAGAGGAAGCTCATGATGCCGCCAGGTCCAAGAACAAGGCTGCACAAACCTCGGCGATTGTACATGTTCCACGCCACTCTCAGGAGGCGCAAGATCAACAGCGTCATGGCACTAGCAGTGCCAGACGCATGATAGCCCAAGACCAAGCTGGTGGATCTCGGGGCGCTCAAGACCAGCATGCACGCCAGCGTGCTGGCACGAGCGGGGCACGGTCGCCTGGACGGGATACTGCTCCTTCTAACATAGTTAGAAGTTCGAGCACGTCCCGCTCCTCGCGCCGTCCGCCACTGCCACCCACCACTCCAGCAGAAGCTTTGGCGCGAGCTCAACTTCTCCTAGATTACCCTCCGACGTCGGAAAAGATCGACGAATGGAGGGCCACCATTTAGAGTCTCATCGGCTACGCCAACGGCGACACTCCACGGCGGCCGAGCGCGTCGCCGCCGCGGCAAGGTTGCCAGACGCGAGCCGGTGGCGACGAAACAGGCGGAGGTGCAACTACCATGCAATCACCGCCCCAAAGGCCAAGATCGCCGACTCGCCGGATCCACCCCGACAGCGACTCCACTGCATCATCGGATCCACGAGCTCGTCGCGATCAGCGCCAAGTTCTTCATGATCGACAACAAGAAGACGCTCGAACCCGCATCGAGCGCCAAAGAGAAGCGCGACGTCAATCCGACAAGCGCGCTGGGCCCTCTGTTGACATGCATGCGCCAGGGGAACCAGGCGATCTGCCGTACGCGGTAGGTTGTCCCGCGTTCACTCGTGAGCTGCGGCAAGTCCAGTGGCCCAGCACAAAGAACTTCAAGCCAGACGTACCGGAGAAGTACGACGGCAAGACGCATCCGTCAGAGTTCCTCAGCATCTACACCATCGCGGTGCAGGCTGCCGGGGGACGGGATGACAAGATCCTTGCCAACTACTTCCCGCTGGTGCTCAAGCCCAACGTCAGATCCTGGCTCATGCACTTGCCGGACAACTCCATATCCTCTTGGGCTGATCTGTGCCATCAGTTTGTCGGCGCCTTTACAGGCGAACACAAGCCTCATGGCCAGGAGAGTGATCTTCATCTGCTCGCTCAGAAGGAAGGAGAGCCCCTGCGCAAGTACATTCAGAGATTCAGTAGTGTGCAGCACAACATCCCAGACGTCCACCCTGCCGCGGTGATCAGCGCGTTCCATCAGAACATGCGGAACCGCAGGATGCGGGAGGAAATGGCGATGTGCAAGATCAGGGACGTCAGTGAGTTATATGCACTGGCCGACAAGTGTGCGCGTGCTGAGGAAGGGAGGAGACTCCCTGGAGAAAATATAGGAGCGGGAGGATCTGACAGTGAAGATGCTGCCCCGACAAAGAAAAACCGGCGGCGGAACAACAGAAGGAGGAAAGGCAAAGAAGTGCTAGTTGTTGAGCAGTCCGGCAATGGTGGTGGCGCCAAGGAAGCCAAAGCTGGTGACTCCGGCAAGAAGGTTGCCGCGGAGGTGGCGGTTGCCGACAAGCAGGATGGCACCAACAAGCAGTATTGCAAGATTCACCGCACCAAGGGCCATGATCTTCAGAACTGTAAGAGAGTCGAGCAGCTTGTTGAGCAACAGAAAGCTGAATACGAGCGGCGCGACAAAGAGAAGGCCCAGGAAGGTGCTGAGGGATCCAGCAAGAAACGTCCCGGCCGAGGAGGACGCCGCGGCAAGGCCAAGCAGCGGCAAGGAGATAGACCTCCCCGTGGCCGCGACAAGGATGAAGATGATAACGAAGATGAAGATATGGATGATGAGGAGACTGATGAGCAGGAGTTCCAAAAAGCCACAGAGGTCCTGTGCGTTGACGGTGGTGCTTCTCTGCATGCCTCGCACCGCCAGCTCAAGCAGTGGGTGCGGGAAGTTAATGCAGCAGAACCACCCGTCGAATCACGCAAGCCTCTGAAATGGTCCGGCACGCCTATCATCTTTGATATTGAGGACCACCCGGATCGCATAACTGCGGTCGGGTGCTTGCCGATGTTGGTTTCACCAACAATCCGCAACCTCAAGGTCACTAAGATGCTAGTTGACGGCGGGGCCGGCTTGAACCTGATCTCCTCCGCGGTGCTCCAGAAACTCCAGATCCCTGACAGCGAGCTCGAAGAGACCGGCACATTTCAAGGAATCAACCTGGGAAGGAGCAAGCCAAAGGGAAAGATCACGTTGCCGGTAACATTTGGCAGCGAGCTGAACTTCAGGACTGAGAGGGTCACGTTTGACGTTGCCGACTTTCCATTGCCTTACAATGGAATCCTTGGCCGACCGGCACTCGCCAAGTTCATGGCAGCCTCTCACTATGCGTACAACGTACTGAAAATGCCAGGCCCAATAAGTGTCATCTCTGTCCCTGGCGACAAGAAGGATGCTCTTATCTGTGCCGACAAGATCTACCGGGAAGCAGCAGCCGCAACAAAACGCAGGACACTTTCCGCTGAAGCTCCCGGGGGGAAGAAGAAGACCAAGTCTGGCAAGAACTCTGATGCCCACTCCGGCAAGCGCACCTCTTCGGAGTGCTGCGCTACCGTCGAGGACGCACCATCGAGCTCCACCGGCAAGTGTAAGAAGGCAATGGCAGCTCCACCTGAGACCAAGAAGGTGTCCGCCAAGGAGGATGGCACTGGTGGTACCTTCACCATCAGCGCCACTCTTGACCCCAAATAGGAAAGCGCGCTCGTTGCTTTCCTGCGGGCGAATGTCGACGTGTTTGCGTGGCAACCGCCTGATATCCCCGGTGTTCCCAGGAAAGTAATTGAGCACCACCTTGCCGTCTATCCTCATGCGCGGCCCGTCAAGCAGAGAGTCAGGAAGCAGGCAGTAGAGCGCCAAGAATTCATCGCAGAAGAAATCAAGAAGTTGGAAGCAGTAGGCCTTGTCAGAGGAGTACTCCATCCCACGTGGTTGGTCAATCCTGTTGTTGTGCGCAAAGCTAACGGGAAATGGAGACTTTGTATTGACTTCACTGATGTTAATAAAGCTTGTCCCAAAGACCCATTTCCCTTGCCGCGTATTGACCAGATTGTTGACTCCACAGCCGGATGTGATTTGCTTTCATTTCTTGATGCATACTCAGGATACCATCAGGTCTACATGGCAGAAGAAGATGAAGAGAAAACCGCATTTATCACCCCGTGTGGCACGTACTGCTTTGTACGGATGCCTTTCGGTTTGAAGAATGCTGGTTCAACATTCGCAAGGGTAGTCCACCATGCTTTTGAGCCGCAAATGCACAGAAATGTGGAAGCTTACATGGATGACATAGTGGTCAAGAGCAGAAACAAGGCGACCCTGATTCAAGATTTAGACGAAACATTTGCAAACCTGCGCAAGATCAACCTCAAGCTTAACCCCAAGAAGTGTGTGTTTGGAGTCCCTTCCGGCAAGCTTCTCGGGTTCTTCGTGTCTCAGCGGGGAATTGAAGCCAATCCCGACAAGATCAAAGCCATTGAGCAGATCGATGCACCAAAGCGCGTCAAGGATGTACGAAGGCTTGCCGGTTGCGTGGCTGCTCTTAGCAGGTTTATCTCCAGATCTGCTGTGCGCGCCCTGCCATTTTTCAAAATTTTGAAAAAGGCAGGTCCAATGAAATGGACTCCGGAAGCGGAGACTGCACTGCAGGACTTGAAGAGATACCTGTCCTCCACTCCAACGCTTGTCGCACCTAAGCCGCAAGAGAAGTTGCTGCTGTATATAGCGGCAACCAATAAAGTGGTTAGTGCTGCGTTAGTGGCGGAGAGGGAGGCGGATGATGAGCCAGCAACCACGACAGATCCATCCAGCGACAAGCAGGGTGCTTCGTCGACAAGCTCTGGTCCCGACAAACATGGGTTTGCGCAGGAACATGATAAGATGCCAAGGAGAATGGTGCAGCGCCCAGTTTACTTTGTCAGTTCTCTTCTGCAGGGGGCTAGATCAAGGTACCCTGGTGTGTAGAAGTTGCTTTTCGGCCTCCTCATGGCCTCGAGAAAGCTGCGCCATTACTTCCAAGCACATGAGATCACAGTCGTCACTCGCTTTCCGCTGAAGAGGATACTGCAAAATCCAGAAGCAACGGGCAGGATTGTCGAGTGGGCGCTGGAACTGTCAAGCTTTGGCCTCAAGTTTGAGAGCACTTCAACTATCCAAAGCAGAGCATTGGCAGAGTTCATAGCAGAGTGGACGTCAACCCCAGATGAAGAAATTTTAGAAACGAGCATCCCCGTCAAAGAGGCAAGCAAAGAGTGGTTGATGTACTTTGGTGGTGCCTTCTCGCTGCAAGGCACCGGTGCAGGCGTGCTGCTTGTCGCACCCACCGGAGAGCACCTCAAGTACGTAGTTCAGATGCACTTTCTCAAAGAGCAAGAAACCAACAATACTGCAGAGTATGAAGGATTGCTTGCCGGTCTCAGAATCGCAGCAGACCTTGGGATCAAGAAGCTCATTGTCAGGGGTGACTCACAGCTTGTCGTCCGGCAAGTGAACAAGAACTACCAGAGTCCGTTGATGGAAGCGTATGTTGATGAAGTGAGGAGGCTAGAAGAGCACTTTGACGGCCTACAAATGGAGCATATCCCAAGAGCTCAGAATAATATTGCTGATGGCCTGTCAAAGTGCGCCGCACTAAAGTTACATGTGGAACCAGGGATCTTTGTGCTTAAGTTGACTCAACCATCCGTAACACCATTAACTGGACAAAGCAAGAAGAGGAAGTTGGTTTCTGGTGACTACTTTCCAGCAGAGCTCCCCGAAGCCGCCGCCAAGAAAGTCCCCAAGATCAACACCAAGGAGGCTGAGGGGCAGTCTGCTCCGGCAAGCCTCATGGTTTGTTCCGTTGAAGCAGACGCTCCCGACAAGTTTTGCTCCGGCAAGCTTGCCGGGGAACATCAAGCTCCGGCAGGACCGCAAGTCCTTGCCGTGGAAGCGGATGTTCCCGCAGCAGCAGATGCGCCTTTAGTCCTTGTTGTCGAGCCACAAGCTCCAGCATGGGCACAGCAGATTATCCACTTCCTTCAGACAGGAGAACTTCCTGAAGAACAAGAAGAAGCGGAAAGAGTAGCCCGGCAGTCAAGTATGTACCAGTTTGTCGATAGCATACTGTACAGAAGAAGACTCAACGGTGTGAAATTGAAGTGTATTCGTCAGGAAGATGGACAAAAGCTGTTGGCGGAGATACATGGAGGCATATGTGGCCACCACATTGGCGCAAGAGCACTTGCCGGCAAAGCTTTCCGGCAAGGTTTCTTTTGGCCGACAGCCCTCCAGGATGCAACTGCACAAGTAACCAAGTGTGAAGTGTGCCAGTTCCACTCCAAACAGATACACTAGCCAGCTCAAGCTCTCCAGACGATCCCTTTATCCTGGCCATTTTCGGTCTGGGGGCTCGATATCCTCGGCCCCTTCCCCCGAGCTGTCGGGGGCTTTGAGTACTTGTACGTCGCAATCGACAAGTTCACAAAGTGGCCGGAAGTGCAGCCAGTGAGGAAGGTGACGGCACAGTCAGCAGTCAAGTTCTTCAGGTCAATTGTTTGCCATTTCAAGATCCCTAACAGGATCATCACCGACAACGGCACGCAATTCACGAGCCACACCTTCATGCAGTACGTCCAAGACCTTGGCGCCAAGGTCTGCTTCGCTTCTGCTGCTCATCCGAGAAGCAACGGTCAAGCAGAGAGGGCAAATGCTGAAGTGTTGCGCGGGCTCAAGACCAGAACTTTCGACATGCTGCACAAGTGCGGAAGGAACTAGATCGAGGAGCTGCCGGTGGTTCTTTGGTCGATCAGAACGACGCCAAATCGAGCCACTGGCCAGACACCTTTCGCTCTAGTCTATGGAGCAGAGGCAGTTCTCCCCACGAAACTCGTATACGGATCACCTCGAGTGCTCGCTTATGATGAGCTTGAGTAAGAACAGATGCGGCAAGACGACGCGCTGCTCCTTGAGGAAGATCGTCTTCAGGCTGCTGTACGAGCTGCTCGATACCAGCAAGCTTTGCACCGCTATCATAGCCGCAAAGTTAAAGCCAGAAGCTTCGAGGAAGGCGACCTTGTTCTTCGGTGCGTTCAGTCCGCCAAGAATTCCAACAAGTTAACGCCGAAGTGGGAAGGCCCTTATCGGGAGAGACGAGTCACAAGGCCTGGCGCTGTCCGCCTTGAGACCGAAGATGGCATTCCGGTGAGCAACTCCTGGAGCATAGAACATCTTCGTAAGTTTTTCCCATAAGGCGCGGTTGCCGGAACCCGTTCCGGCAACCACCTTTTGTACAAGTCTTGCCGCTGTTGCATGTAATCCTTTGTACAAAGCCGGGCAGATCCCGTGCATAAGTAAAACCCCATGTGCTCCGCACAACTTGTCCATTTCATGCATTAGTTCCTTTCTGGCATGCGATTATCTGACACTTTGTGCAGCACCTACATCCGGTAAGCAGTAACGAGCCGAAGAGCTCCATATTATTATTTTCTCTTCTTTCTTTTTCTTTTAAAGGAAAAGAAGGTTCTCTCGCACACAAGTTTGCCGGGGGGAAGGAGAAGATTGTGGTATGGGCCAGACGTCGTTCAAGCAAAGACTTGCCTTACCGGGAAGCAAATGACAGAAAAGCTAAGTTGCCAAAGTTTGAGCAATCACTTTTTAAATTTTTCAGTTATCTTCCTCGAACGACCCTGCTTTGTATGGAAAACCTGTGCGTGGAGGAACCAACTCGTGGCTAGTTGTGCCCTTACTTTGTTTCGAGTCCGCTCAACAGCTTAAGCGTGCTGCATCTAGTCGCGACAAGGTTTCTTGTCGGAAGCAGCGCCGCCAGCAGGCTGCTGAAGTTCCGCACTCGGCGCTCGCGGCTCGGGCGCCTGCGCCGACAAGTTCCCTAGAAGCGTAGGGTAAAAACATACAAAGGAAGGAATCTAGTAGAGGAAATAACATAGCAATTGATAACAGAAATAAAGTTATATTACAAGATAACTTGTCGCAGCTCTAACAGACTGTCTTCATAACATGATTAGCAGCGACAAGGGAGAAGAAGAAATGGGCGGCCTAATCTACGCGTCCGCCCTCGACTCTCTTGATCTCGCTCACCTTGTCCACAATGGGTGCGACAAGGGCCTTGAGTGCATCCAGATCAGCGTCAGGCGGCAAGGACCTGAGGACGTTGGTGAAGCTGAGGCCTGGATTGCGGAAGGCTACCTTCATCAGCACCTTCTGGAGAACCCCGGGGCAGATTTTGCGTGACTCGTCGGCCAGCTGCTTTGGGATCCTCTCCCGGAGCCGCTGGAGTGCCGTCGCCACGCCCTTGAAGAACAGGCTGAGCTTGGCGCTGGGTTGAAGACTCTCATCGGAAGGATACCCAAAGTCCTCCATCCCCAGCTGCGCCAGCTCCTCGTTGATGACTGCGGCAGTGTTCACCAGACCCTCGGTCCAGTGCTCCACAGTGTCTCTGAACGAGTTCTGGGTAACTGCAATGCTCTCCAGCAGCGCCGCGTCAGCCTTGACCTTCTCCGACAAGGTCTTCTCCCGCTCCTTGGCGGCCTCCAGTGTCTGCGTCAGCATGGCCAGCTTCAGCTCCAGGTCTGCTTTGGAATCCTTGGCGGCGCTGAGCTCCTTACCCCTCTCAACGAGAAGGCCTTGCAGCTCACCATGGGCGGCAGCATCCTTCTCACGCTCACGCTTGAGCGCGGCAAGCTCCTCACCGCTCTTCCTAATGTTGGCCTCCAGCTGCGCCACCTTCTCCTCTAGCTCTTTCTTGGCGGCCTCTGCAGTTGCCGCGGCGTCCTTTGCCTCCTTGAGCGCCCCGCCAAGTGCCCGCTCACGCTCGGCGAGCTCTTCCTCGTAGCTGTCGAGGTTGGCCTTCCGCTGCACTAGTTCACCTTCCCGCGCGGACTGCTTCTCGGCAGCCAGCCTTTGTTCCTCCTCAGCCTCGGCCTTCTCGAGAAGAAAGGTCGTGCGCTCCTCGTCGAGTCGCTCCCGCTCCTGCGCCAGGGACCGGAGAGCTTCTTGATTTTGTCCCCGGAGCTCCTCCGCGCGCTTCTCCATGTCAACTCCCGCCTTCGCGACAAGCGCTTCTCGGGAAGCCAGCTTGGCTTGCCGGGTGCGGTAGAGTGACAGCAGCTTCCACAGCAGCTGCTCCTCCTCAGGCTCGCCGCTGCTGCTGCCGGGCGCGTCAACCAATGACAGTCCAGCAGAGGCGAGCACCTCCCTGTCAAAAGTCTCCCCCTCGATCGGCGCCCTGGAGCTCGACGCCCAGGGTAGGTTGATGAAGATATTGTCACCGGCCTTCAAGTAGGCGCCGGGCTGGGGCTCCTCGGAGCCCGGCTCCGCAGAAGCGGCAGAGGGTTTGGCGGTCGGCGCAGCGCCCCGCGCTCCTGCAGCCTCAGGGTCGTCAGTGCGATCGCTCGACCCCTCGCCGGCTTCCGCAGCAGCAGCCCCGGCGGCCTCCTCGTCGGCGGTCTCATCAGCACCGGCACCTTCCTCGCCGGCGCCCTCTGTCTCCATTGGCTCAGCCGTAGATGGGTCTGAAGAACGAAGAAGGGAGGAAAATCAATCAAAAATTCAAGAAAGGAAAAACGGAAGAAGCAGAACCCAAGGGAAAGTTTCTGGGCAAGTGGATTACCTGCGCCAAGATCTTCAGTTGCGGCCTCGGTCGCCGCAGGATCAGCAGTGCTGTCCCTTGCCGAAGAGTCCCCCCTTGCCGGAGAGTGCTCCCTTGCCGGGGACTCCTCCCTTGGCGGCGCAGTCGAAGCAGGTGGCACTTCGGGACCAGCCTCCGGGCGCTCCTGATGAGGCTGCTCTGCTCCTGCACAAGTCAACAAGCAAGATATCAACAAAGGAAAAAGCACTCAAGCGCGCCCGGCAGCAGAAGGCTAAACTATAAACTTACACTGGGGGCTATGCTGGGGGCTCCTCCAAGGGGTGATTGCCGGGTCCGTCAAGGTGGTCTCAGACCCACCTCCTGCTGACACGATGGGGTCATCCTCGATGACGATCACCGCGGCCTTGGCCCTCTTCGCCGCTCTCTGGGCCAGCGTCCTGAAAAGAAAGGAGTCCAGATTGGAGCAAGTCAGATACAAGATATAAACAGCAAGATTGAAGAACTACAAGAGCACCAAAGAAACTCACTCTTCTTCCTCCTCGTCGGAGCTGAGCGCGGAAAGATCGAAGTCCGGCCCTCCTCCGGGGCGGCGAGGTGGAGGAGTAGGATCCCTTGCCCGCTTGGCGGGGGCAGTGGCGGTGGCCCGGGAAGATCCCGCTCCAGTTGCCGCTGTTGCGTGAGGCGCTCCCGCGGCAACATTGCTTGCCGCGGTAGAGCGCGTCGCGCGGCTCGGTGGCTGTGGAGCCGGCTGCCACCCTGCTGCGTCCCCGGCCCTGCGAGGGCGCCTCCTTGGCGGGGCCGGGGGCTCCGCCTGCGGCAAGTTCTCTGAAGGCTCGGCCTCCTCCTCGCCGGCATCGCTCGGCTCGGCTTCGGAACCAGCAGGCTCCTCCTCGCCCATGAACTCCGCGCGCTCGGCAAGGTTTGCCGCCTCCGCAGCCTCCGCCTCCTCCACAGTGAACCCAAACGCGCCCGCAGCAGCTGCGGCCGCAGCCTCTTCCGCCCTAGTAGCGATGAGCTGCAGCTCCTCGTCGGTGGTGTCACGGGTGAGGCTCTTCTGCTCGTCAGTGCGGACCGGCACTTCCTCCAAGGTGTCGAAGAACGCTCGCACAACGTCATCCGCAGGCTCTTGCCAAGTTGGGATGATGCCGTGTGAATCGCACAACGGCATCATGGCGCGGATCCGGTCAAGCGAAGAGTTATTGCACAAAGGAACTACGCCCCTCAGCAGTGTGAATGGGTGCTGGGGGTCGCGTTTGAATAACTCCAAGAGCATTGCGTCCAGCTCCAAGACGGTGAAGTTGTAGTTGAGGCCCGGCCGCAGCCTCATGATGTCCGCCGAATTCTTGAATTCCCAAGCGGGCCTCCCCCTCTCCTGCAGGGGGGCAATGCGGCGGCGGAGGAAATCTGCCCCGACAGCACCTACGGTGAGCCCGGCAAGCCTGAGGCGAAGAATCCTAGTGATGGCGATCTTTAGCCTCTCGTCTTCCGGGGCCACGTTGCCCCAGTCATTGCCGCGCACTATTGGAGTTTGGCGCACGGCGGTGAAGGGCTGCGGATTCTCCTCAACGATCTAGCACCACTCTGCTCTCCACTCCTCCCACTTGCTGCGGAGCTCACCCTCCAAGTACGCCTCTTTCTTGCCGACTCTCGAGATCCAGGCAATCCCTCCGGCAAGCGACTTTCCTCTCTCTACCCGAGGTATGAAGAAGTGGCGGAAAAGGGCAACACTAGGGTGGACTCCGACAAAGTTTTCGCACAAGTGTGCGAAAACTGCCATGGTCAGGACAGCGTTGGGGGTGAAGTCAAGGAGGCGGAAGCCATATGTGTTCATAATGTCACAGAAGAACTCCGAGAAGGGCGGGCAGAGCCCGCAATAGAAGAATAGCGGGAAGAACGGGTACTCGTTTGGAGCCAACTCCGAGGCAGCGGCCGGGAGTACCCTCGTGCGCGGATGCGCACGCGTCTCCATCGCCCAAAAGAGGTAGAAGTACTCCCTCAGCTCCTGCACGCCGAGCTGGGGGGTGAAGATCGCCCGCTCCTTCCGCAGCGCCGTGAGCCGCTGCGCCTCGGCCGACTTCACGCCCTTTCCCTTGTCGGCTTTCGGGGCCATGGCGGAGGTGGTGGGGAAGATCGGCGGCATGGTGATGCTGGTGGCAATGGGGGGCGGAGCGCTGCTCTCTCGGCTTCGAGAAGAAGGGGGGAGCGGCGGAGTTTGTGAAGAAGTAGCAGCAACCAGCGAGGGGGAACGAACTGCCCCTGTTTCCTCTACTTATAAAGAGGGGCGGGGCGGACGTTTCGGCCTTCCAAATAAACAACCACCCACGATCTCTCCCACGATGCCGCATTCAACGTGTGCCGTTATGGGAGAGCGCGGTGGATACGGAGCAAGATTTGGCGTGGCCCAGCCCGCGTGTGCCCGTGCCCTGTCTTGGGCCTGGCCCGACAGCGCTCGGCGCCGTGTCTGGCCCAGGCCCGGGGGCTCCTGTCGGTGTACTAGAATAGGGGTACCCTAGTACCCCGAACTTGTGCACGGGCAGTTGCAGCACTCCGCGGCAAAGGCTTGCCGGGCAAACGCCAAGATCCCCCAAGGTTCCCTTGGAGCCATCCAAGAACAAAGTATTTAAGCTAAGGAGACAAGACCCCGGCAAGAGGAGCTTGCCGGGAAGGCCAACCAAGGCGCTCCAAGGAACTTGCCGCGACACGCCACGCGCTCCGGCAAGGCAACAAGGCCCTGGCAAGAGGAGCTTGCCGGGAAGACTAAACAAGGTACCCCGAGGCTCGGTGAGCGACGAGCTTCTGGACCCGGCGAGATAACAACAGCGGCAAGGCGCTTGCCGCGGCAGGCGGCCACTCTGCGCCCACGCTCCAGCGCATCCACCAACGTGTCGCTCTGGGGCCTTCTCCGGGAGCGCGTGGCGGGAGGCTGTCCAGCCAGCGGTGTGCAGTGGCATGCGAAGCTGACAGGATCGCCATCGTGGCGAACGGTGGCGCCCCTAACGGTCCTTTTCTGCACTGTTCGGGCGACTCAGACGGGCATTTAATGCCCTTGTCCCCTGCCGTCAGGGTTAGGTAGGGTGCACTGTACAAGCAACTGTATCACCTACCTCGCTTTTTACGTTTTTACCCTCCTCTGCGTTGCCACCTGTCGGTGACCCCTTTAGCGTATAAAAGGAGGCCCATGCGCAACGTAGAGGGGGTTCGGAGGTTCAGACAGTTTGCTTCGATTCATCCGTAGTCCAGAAAACATCACACTCTCTCGCTCGAGAGCAAGAACACCAGATAATACAACCAGACAAGCAGCAATAGGAGTGTTATCTCTCCGGAGAGCTCCGAAGCTGGGTAAACCGCTCGTGTGCCTCGCCTCGATCTGCTCTTCGTGCGACCTCCGCCCCCCGCCGAACCGAAAGCGGCCCGGTCCGCTGGCCCCATAGGTGTTCGTGGATCAGTTTCCCCGACACTTACACGTGAAAATCTTGTCACCGTTGAATTTGACATGCTTGGCTTTTCTGTTAAGGATGCCCGTACCCGAATGGTGCTCCACCGATGTGACAGCCCCGACGAGCTCTACCCGGTCCACTCATCCACCTCCTCCATCGCTGCTCCCATGGCGCTTTCCGCTGGAGAGGACCTTTGGCATGCTCGTCCCGGTCATCCCAACACCGCCACCCTTCATCCTATTCTTTGGAGTTTTTCATTCATGTGTAATAAGATCGACGATCACACTTGTCATGCTTGTCGTCTCGGCAAACATGTTCGTCTTCCTTTTAGCATTTCCTCGCATGTTGCATCATGCCTGTTTGAGTTAATTCATAGTAATGTTTGGACCTCTCATGTTGCAAGTAACACGGGCTATCTTTATTATCTTGTCATACTTGATGATTTTTTGCACTATGTGTGGACCTTCCCGTTTAGGTGAAAGTCGGATTTTGTTGCTACTCTCATCGCGTTCTACTCCTATGTCTCCACGCAGTTTGGATGTCCCATTCATGCGTTGCAAACAGACAACGGGAAGGAGTTTGATAACCTTGCGATCCGCAACCTTCTCGCCACACACGACACGATCTTTCGTCTCACTTGCCCGTACACTTCGCAACAAAATGGTCGCGCTGAACGCGTGCTTCGCACTCTTAATGACTGCGTCCGCACCCTTCTCTTTCACACCAATGTGCCACCATGTTTTTGGCCCGATGCACTCGCCACCGCATCACTACTCATCAACATTCATCCTTGTCACACTCGCGGGAATTTTGCACCTCGTCACCTCTTGTTCGGCACACCACCCTCCTATGCTGAGCTCCGCATCTTCGGTTGCCTGTGCTACCCTAACATCGCTTCCACTGCTCCTCATAAGCTCGCACCTCGGTCCATGGCGTGCATCTTTCTTGGCTATCCCCCAACACCAAAGGCTACCGCTGCTATGATTCTATCTCACATCGGGTGATCACTTCACGACACGTTTACTTTGATGAGATGGTTTTCCCATTTCAGCAGGTACCTTCAGATGTTGCGGCTTTGCCCGCTCCCGATGACAGCCGCTCGCGTGCTTCTCTTAGGCCGCCTCCTGGCTTTGAGGGTGCCCCACGCGCCACGGGTCGAGTTTCTCCCCGGTTGGCTGCCTTAGGGGCTGCACCCCCCTGGCGCCCGCGACGCCCTTGGCGTCCCCAGCCCCGACCATGCCGTCGGCTTCCCCGGTGTCCTTGCCCGCGGCCTCGGAGGGGGCGGCCTCGCCCTCGGCCTCACTGGCGGCCTCGCCCGCGGCTTCGGAGGGGGCGGGCTCTTCTTCGTCATCTCCCGTCCCCACCCCGGACTCGCTGCCTCGCCCGATGACTCGCTCTCGGGCTGGCACTTTCCTGTTGGGGATCGTTGCAGAAATTAAAAAATTTATACGCATCACCAAGATCAATCTATAGAGTAACTAGCAACGAGAGAGATGAGAGTGCATCTTCGTACCCTTGAAGATCGCGAGACGGAAGCGTTACAAGAACGCGGATGAAGGAGTCGTACTCGTAGCGATTTAGATCGCGGTGGATTCCGATCTTAGCACCGAACAACGGCACCTCCGCGTTCAACACACGTGCATCCCGGTGACGTCTCCTGCGCCTTGATCCAACAAGGAGGAGGGAGAGGTTGAGGAAGAGGGCTCCAGAAGCAGCACGACGGCGTGGTGGTGATCGAGCAGCAGTTCTCCGGCAGGGCTTCGCCAAGCTCTTGCGGAGGAGAGGTGTTGGGGAGGGGAGGGGCTGCGCCTTAGATGTGGTGTTGCACCCCTCCTTCCACCCCTCTATTTATAGGGAGAAGGGGGAAGGGGGCCGTCCCCTCTAGACGGGATCTAGAGGGGGGCGGCGGCCAAGGGGGGAGGGGGCTTGCCCCCCAAGCCAAGGGGGGCGCCCCCTTTAGGGTTCCCCCAAACCCTAGGCGCATGGGCCCTAGGGGGGCGGCGCCTAGCCACTTGGGGATGGTTCCCTTCCAAGTACAGCCCATAAGGCCCTCCGGGGCAGGTGGACCCTCCCAGTGGACCCCCGGAACCCCTCCGGTGGTCTCGGTACAATACCGGTATACCCCCCGAATATTTCCGGTGACCGTATGATGACTTCCCATATAAAAATCTTCACCTCCGGACCATTCCAGAACTCCTCGTGACGTCTGGGATCTCATCCGGGACTCCGAACAACATTCGGTAATCACATACAAATCTTCCTTATAACCCTAGCGCCATCGAACCTTAAGTGTGTAGACCCTACGAGTTCGGGAATCATGCAGACATGACCGAGATAGCTCTCCGGCCAATAACCAACAGAGGGATCTGGATACCCATGTTGGCTCCCACATGTTCCACGATGATCTCATCGGATGAACCACGATGTCAAGGATTCAAGCAATCTCGTATACAATTCCCTTTGTCAATCGGTACGTTACTTGCCCGAGATTCGATCATCGGTATCCCAATACCTCATTCAATCTCGTTACCGGCAAGTCACTTTACTTGTTCCGTAATGCATGATCCTGTGACCAACTACTTAGTCACATTGAGCTCATTATGGTGATGCATTACCGAGTTGGCCCAGAGATACCTCTCCGTCATACGGAGTGACAAATCCCAGTCTCGATTCGTGCCAACCCAACAGACACTTCCAGAGATACCTGTAGTGCACCTTTATAGTCACCCAGTTATGTTGTGACGTTTGGTACACCCAAAGCATTCCTACGGTATCCAGGAGTTGCACGATCTCATGGTTTAAGGAAATGATACTTGACATTAGAAAAGCTCTAGCAAACGAACTACACGATCTTGTGCTATGCTTAGGATTGGGTCTTGTCCATCACATCGTTCTCCTAATGATGTGATCCCGTTATCAATGACATCCAATGTCCATATTCAGGAAACCGTGACCATCTGTTGATCAATGAGCTAGTCAACTAGAGGCTCACTAGGGACATGGTGTGGTCTATGTATTCACACATGTATTAGGGTTTCCGATTAATACAATTATAGCATGAAGAATAGACAATTATCATGAACAAGGAAATATAATAATAACCATTTTATTATTGCCTCTAGGGCATATTTCCAACAGTCTCCCACCTGCACTAGAGTCAATAATCTAGTTACATTGTGATGAATCGAACACCCATAGAGTTCTGGCGTTGATCATGTTTTGCTCGCAAAAGAGGTTTAGTCAACGGATCTACGACATTCAGATCCGTATGCACTTTACAAATATCTATGTCTCCATCTTGAACATTTTCACGAATGGAGTTGAAGCGCCGCTTGATGTGTCTGGTCTTCTTGTGAAACCTGGGCTCCTTGGCAAGCGCAATAGGTCCAGTGTTGTAAGAGAAGAGAGTCATCGGGCCCGACGCATTGGGAATAACTCCTAGGTCGGTGATGAACTCCTTCATCCAGATTGCTTCATGTGCTGCCTCCGAGGCTGCCATGTACTCCGCTTCACATGTAGATCCCGCCACAATGCTTTGCTTGCAACTGCAGCAGCTTACTGCCCCACCATTCAAAATATACATGTATCCGGTTTGTGACTTGGAGTCATCCAGATATGTGTCAAAGCTAGCATCAACGTAACCCTTTATGACGAGCTCTTCGTCACCTCATAAACGAGAAACATATCCTTAGTCCTTTTCAGGTACTTCAGGATATTCTTGACCGATGTCCAGTGTTCCATGCCGGGATTACTTTGGTACCTTCCTACCAAACTTACGCAAGGTTTACATCAGGTCTGGTACACAGCATGGCATACATAATAGACCCTATGGCTGAGGCATAGGGGATGACACTCATCTTTTCTCTATCTTCTGCCGTGGTCCAGCTTTGAGCCAAGCTCAATTTCACACCTTGCAATATAGGCAAGAACCCCTTCTTGGACTGATCCATATTGAACTTCTTCAATATCTTATCAAGATATGTACTTTGTGAAAGACCTATGAGGTGTCCCGATCTATCTCTATAGATCTTGATGCCTAATATGTAAGCAGCTTCTCCAAGGTCCTTCATTGAAAAACACTTATTCAAGTAGGCCTTTATGCTTTCCAAAAGTTCTATATCATTTCCCATCAATAGTATGTCATCCACATATAATATGAGAAATGCTACAGAGCTCCCACTCACTTTCTTGTAAACGCAGGCTTCTCCATAAGTCTGCATAAACCCAAACGCTTTGATCATTTCATCAAAGCGAATGTTCCAACTCCGAGATGCTTGCACCAGCCCATAGATGGAGCGTTGGAGCTTGCACACCTTGTTAGCATTCTTAGGATCGACAAAACCTTCCGGCTGCATCATATACAATTCTTCCTTAAGGTAGCCGTTAAGGAATGCCGTTTTGACGTCCATTTGCCATATTTCATAATCATAGAATGCGGCAATTGCTAACATGATTCGGACGGACTTCAGCTTCACTACGGGTGAGAAGGTCTCATTGTAGTCAACCCCTTGAACTTGTCGATAACCCTTAGCGACAAGTCGAGCTTTATAGAAGGTAACATTACCATTCGCGTCCGTCTTCTTCTTAAAGATCCATTTATTTTCTATCGCTCGTCGATCAACGGGCAAGTCTGTCAAAGTCCATACTTTGTTTTCATACATGGATCCTATCTCGGATTGCATGGCTTCAAGCCATTTGTTGGAATCTGAGCCCGCCATCGCTTCTTCATAGTTTGAAGGTTCACCGTTGTCTAACAAATGATTTCCAGGACAGGGTTGCCATACCATTCTCGTGTGGAACGTGTCCTTGTGAACCTACGAAGTTCAGTAGCAACTTGATCCGAAGTACCTTGATCATCATCATTAACTTCCTCTCTAGTCGATGCAGGCACCACAGAAACATCTTCCTGAGCTGCACTACTTTCCTCTTCAAGAGGCAGTACTTCATCAAGTTCTACTTTCCTCCCACATACTTCTTTCGAGAGAAACTCTTTCTCCAAAAAGGATCCATTCTTGGCAACAAAGATCTTGCCTTCGGATCTGAGGTAGAAGGTATACCCAATGGTTTCCTTAGGGTATCCTATGAAGACACATTTTTCCGACTTGGGTTCGAGCTTTTTAGGTTGAAGTTTCTTGACATAAGCATCGCATCCCCAAACTTTTAGAAACGACAGCTTAGGTTTCTTCCCAAATCATAATTCATACGGTGTCGTCTCTCAAGGAAATATGTCCTAGAGGCAATAATAAAGTTATTATTTATTTCCTCATATCATGATAAATGTTTATTATTCATGCTAGAATTGTATTACCCGGAAACGTAATACATGTGTGAATACATAGACAAACATAGTGTCACTAGTATGCCTCTACTTGACTAGCTCGTGAATCAAAGATGGTTAAGTGTCCTAACCATAGACATAAGTTGTCATTTGATTAACGGGATCACATCATTAGGAGAATGATGTGATTGACTTGACCCATTCTGTTAGCTTAGCACTTTATCATTTAGTATGTTGCTATTGCTTTCTTCATGACTTATACATGTTCCTATGACTATGAGATTATGTAACTCCCGCTTATCGGAGGAACACTTTGTGTGCTACCAAACGTCACAACGTAACTGGGTGATTATAAAGGTGCTCTACAGGTGTCTCCAAAGGTACTTGTTGAGTTGACGTATTTCGAGATTAGGATTTGTCGCTCCGATTGTCGGAGAGGTATCTCTGGGCCCTCTCGGTAATGCACATCACTATAAGCCTTTCAAGCAATGTAGCTAATGAGTTAGTTACATGATGATGCATTACGTAACGAGTAAAGAGACTTACCGGTAACGAGATTGAACTAGGTATTGAGATACCGACGATCGAATCTCGGGCAAGTAACATACCGATGACAAAGGGAACAACGTGTATTGTTATGCGGTTTGACCGATAAAGATCTTCATAGAATATGTAAGAGCCAATATGAGCATCCAGGTTCCGCTATTGGTTATTGACCGGAGACGTGTCTCGGTCATGTCTACATAGTTCTCGAACCCGTAGGGTCCGCACGCTTAAAGTTAGATGACAATTATATTACGAGTTTATGTGTTTTGATGTACCGAAGGTTGTTTGGAGTCCCGGATGTGATCATGGACATGACGAGGAGTCTCAAAATGGTCGAGACATGAAGATTAATATATTGGACGACTATGTTCGGACACCGGAATGGTCCCGGGAGGTTTCGGGCATATACCGGAGTACCGGGGGTTACCGGACCCCCATCCCCCCCCCCCCCCACCCGGGAAGCTATTGGGCCTTATGGGCCTTAGTGGAAAGGAGAGAGGGAGGCCAGGAGGTGGCGCACGGCCCCCCTTGCCCCAATCTGAATTGGGAAAGGGAAGGGGGCAGCGGCCCCCCTTCTCCTTCCTTCTCTCCACCTCCTCCCTCCCCCTTCTCCTACTTGGAATAGGAAAGGGGGTGCCAAACCTACTTGGAGTAGGATTGCCCCCCTTGGGTGCACCTCTCCCCTTGGCAGGCCCTCTCCTCCTCGCCCCCTTTATATACGGAGGGGGGGCACCCCATAGACACAACAATTGATCATTGATCTTTTAGCCGTGTGCGGTGCCCCCCTCCACCATAGTCCTCCTCGATAATATCGTAGTGGTGCTTAGGCGAAGCCCTGCATCGGTAGAACATCATCATCGTCACCACACCGTCGTGCTGATGGAACTCTCCCTAGACACTCGGCTGGATCGGAGTTCGAGGGACGTCATCGAGATGAACATGTGCAAGAACTCGGAGGTGTCGTGCTTTCGGTGCTTGATCGGTCGGGCCGTGAAGACGTACGACTACATCAACCACGTTGTGCTAACGCTTCCGCTTTCGGTCTACGAGGGTACGTGGACACACTCTCCCCTCTCATTGCTATGCATCACCATGATTTTGCGTGTGCGTAGGAATTTTTTTGAAATTACTACGTTCCCCAATAATGGCATCCGAGCCTAGGTTTTATGTGTTGATGTTATATGCGTGAGTAGAACACAAGTGAGTTGTGGGTGATACAAGTCATACTGCTTACCAGCATGTCATACTTTGGTTCGGCAGTATTGTTGGATGAAGCGGCCCGGACCGACATTACGCGTATGCTTACGCGAGACTGGTTCTACCGACATGCTTTGCACATAGGTGGCTGGTGGGTGTCAGTTTCTCCAACTTTAGTTGAACCGAGTGTGGCTACGCCCGGTCCTTGAGAAGGTTAAAACAACACTAACTTGATGAACTATCATTGTGGTTTTGATGCATAGGTAAGAACGGTTCTTGCTCAGCCCGTAGCAGCCACGTAAAACTTGCAACAACAAAGTAGAGGGCGTCTAACTTGTTTTTGCAGGGCATGTTGTGATGTGATATGGTCAAGACGTGATGCTATATTTTATTGTATGATATGATCATGTTTTGTAACCGAGTTATCGGCAACTGGCAGGAGCCATACGGTTGTCGCTTTATTGTATGCAATGCAATCGCCCTGTAATTGCTTTACTTTATCATTAAGCGGTAGCGGTAGTCGTAGAAGCAATAGTTGGCAAGATGACAACGATGCTACGATGGAGATCAAGGTGTCGCGCCGATGACGATGGTGATCATGACGGTGCTTCGGAGATGGAGATCACAAGCACAAGATGATGATGGCCATATCATATCACTTATATTGATTGCATGTGATGTTTATCTTTTATGCATCTTATCTTGCTTTGATTGGCGATAGCATTTTAAGATGATCTCTCACTAAATTTCAAGATTAAAGTGTTCTCCCTGAGTATGCACCGTTGCCAAAGTTCGTCGTGCCTAGACACCACGTGATGATCGGGTGTGATAAGCTCTACGTCCATCTACAACGGGTGCAAGCCAGTTTTGCACACGCAGAATACTTAGGTTAAACTTGACGAGCCTAGCATATGCAGATATGGCCTCGGAACACTGAGTTCGAAAGGTCGAGCGTGAATCATATAGTAGATATGATCAACATAGTGATGTTCACCATTGAAAATTACTCCATCTCACACGATGATAGGACATGGTTTAGTTGATTTGGATCACGTGATCACTTAGATGACTAGAGAGATGTCTCTCTAAGTGGGAGTTCTTAAGTAATATGAGTAATTGAACTTAAATTTATCATGAACTTAGTACCTGATAGTATTTTGCTTGTCTATGTTTGTTGTAGATAGATGGCCCGTGCTGTTGTTCCGTTGAATTTTAATGCGTTCCTTGAGAAAGCAAAGTTGAAAGATGATGGTAGCAATTACACGGACTGGGTCCGTAACTTGAGGATTATCCTCATTCCTACATAGAAGAATTACGTCCTGGAAGCACCGCTAGGTGCCAAACCTGCTGCAGGAGCAACACCAGATGTTATGAACATCTGGCAGAGCAAAGCTGATGACTACTCGATAGTTCAGTGTGTCATGCTTTACGGCTTAGAACCGGGACTTCAACAATGTTTTGAACGTCATCAAGCATATGAGATGTTCCAGGAGTTGAAGTTAATATTTCAAGCAAATGCCCGGATTGAGAGATATGAAGTCTCCAATAAGTTCTACAGCTGCAAGATGGAGGAGAATAAATCCGTCAGTGAGCATATACTCAGAATGTCTGGGTATAACAATCACTTGATTCAACTGGGAGTTAATCTTCCGGATGATAGCGTCATTGACAGAATTCTTCAATCACTGCCACAAAGCTACAAGAGCTTCGTGATGAACTATAATATGCAAGGGATGGATAAGACAATTCCCAAGCTCTTCGCAATGCTAAAGGCTGCGGAGGTAGAAATCAAGAAGGAGCATCAAGTGTTGATGGTCAATAAGACCACCAGTTTCAATAAAAAGGGCAAAGGGAAGAAGAAGGGGAACTTCAAGAAGAACAGCAAACAAGTTGCTGCTCAATAGAAGAAACCCAAGTCTGGACCTAAGCCTGAGACTGAGTGCTTCTACTGCAAACAGACTGGTCACTAGAAGCGGAACTGCCCCAAGTATTTGGCGGATAAAAAGGATGGCAAGGTGAACAAAGGTATATGTGATATACATGTTATTGATGTGTACCTTACCAGAGCTCGCAGTAGCACCTAGGTATTTGATACTGGTTCTGTTGCTAATATTTGCAACTCGAAACAGGGACTACGGATTAAGCAGACACTGGCTAAGGACGAGGTGACGATGCGCGTGGGAAATGGTTCCAAAGTCGATGTGATCGCCGTCGGCACGCTACCTCTACATCTACCTTCGGGATTAGTTTTAGACCTAAATAATTGTTATTTGGTGCCAGCGTTGAGCATGGACATTATATCTGGATCTTGTTTGATGCAAGACGGTTATTCATTTAAAACTGAGAATAATGGTTGTTATATTTATATGAGTAATATCTTTTATGGTCATGCACCCTTGAAGAGTGGTCTATTTTTGATGAATCTCGATAGTAGTGATACACATATTCATAATGTTGAAGCCAAAAGATGCAGAGTTGATAATGATAGTGCAACTTATTTGTGGCACTGCCGTTTAGGTCATATTGGTGTAAAGCACATGAAGAAACTCCATACTGATGGACTTTTGGAATCACTTGATTATGAATCATTTGGTACTTGCGAACCATGCCTCATGGGCAAGATGACTAAAACACCATTCTCCGGAACAATGGAGCGAGCAACTGATTTGTTGGAAATCATACATACTAATGTATGTAGTCCAATGAATGTTGAGGCTCGCGGCGGGTATTGTTATTTTCTCACCTTCACAAATGATTTGAGCAGATATGGGTACATCTACTTTATAAAACATAAGTCTGAAACATTTGAAAAGTTCAAAGAATTTCAGAGTGAAGTTGAAAATCATCGTAACAAGAAAATTAAGTTTCTACGATCTGATCGTGGAGGAGAATATTTGAGTTACGAGTTTGGTTTACATTTGAAGCAATGCGGAATAGTTTTGCAACTCATGCCACCCAGAACACCACAGCGTAATGGTGTGTTCGAACATCGTAATCATACTTTACTAGATATGGTGCGATCTATGATGTCTCTTACTGATTTACGACTATCGTTTTGGGGTTATGCTTTAGAGACGGCCGCATTCATGTTAAATAGGGCACCATCAAAATCCGTTGAGACGACGCCTTATGAACTGTGGTTTGGCAAGAAACCAAAGTTGTCGTTTCTTAAAGTTTGGGGCTGTGATGCTTATGTGAAAAAGCTTCAACCCGATAAGCTCGAACCCAAATCGGAGAAATGTGTCTTCATAGGATACCCAAAGGAAACTGTTGGGTACACCTTCTATCACAGATCCGAAGGCAAGACATTTGTTGCCAAGAATGGATCCTTTCTAGAGAAGGAGTTTCTCTTGAAAGAAGTGAGTGGGAGGAAAGTAGAACTTGATGAGGTAACTGTACCTGCTCCTTTATTGGAAAATAGTTCATCACAGAAACCGGTTCCTGTGACGACTACACCAATAAGTGAGGAAGCTAATGATATTGATCATGAAACTTCAGATCAAGTTACTACAGAACCTCGTAGGTCAACCAGAGTAAGATCAGCACCAGAGTGGTATGGTAATCCTGTTCTGGAGGTCATGTTACTTGACCATGGTGAACCTACGAACTATGAGGAAGCGATGATGAGCCCAGATTCCACAAAATGGCTTGAGGCCATGAAATCTAAGATGGGATCCATGCATGAGAACAAAGTATGGACTTTGGTTGACTTGCCCGATGATCGGCAAGCCATCAAGAATAAATGGATCTTCAAGAAGAAAACTGACGTTGATGGTAATGTTACTGTCTACAAAGCTCGACTTGTTGCGAAAGGTTTTCGACAAGTTCAAGGTGTTGACTACGATGAGACTTTCTCACCCGTAGCGATGCTTAAGTCTGTCCAAATCATGTTAGCAATTGCCGCATTTTATGATTATGAAATTTGGCAAATGGATGTCAAAACTGCATTCCTGAATGGATTTCTGGAAGAAGAGTTGTATATGATGCAACCAGAAGGTTTTGTCGATCCAAAGGATGCTAACAAAGTGTGCAAGCTCCAGCAATCTATTTATGGACTGGTGCAAGCCTCTCGGAGTTGGAATAAATGCTTTGATAGTGTGATCAAAGCATATGGTTTTATACAGACTTTTGGAGAAGCCTGTATTTACAAGAAAGTGAGTGGGAGCTCTGTAGCATTTCTAATATTATATGTGGACGACATATTATTGATTGGAAATGATATAGAATTTCTGGATAGCATAAAAGGATACTTGAATAAAAGTTTTTCAATGAAAGACCTCGGTGAAGCTGCTTACATATTGGGCATCAAGATCTATAGAGATAGATCAAGACACTTAATTGGACTTTCACAAAGTACATACCTTGATAAAGTTTTGAAAAAGTTCAAAATGGATCAAGCAAAGAAAGGTTCTTGCCTGTAATACAAGGTGTGAAATTGAGTCAGACTCAATGCCCGACCACTGCAGAAGATAGAGAGAAAATGAAAGAAGTTCGCTATGCTTCAGCCATAGGCTCTATCATGTATGCAATGCTGTGTAGCAGACCTGATGTGTGCCTTGCTATTAGTTTAGCAGGGAGTACCAAAGTAATCCAGGAGTGGATCACTGGACAGCGGTCAAGAACATCCTGAAATACCTGAAAAGGACTAAGGATATGTTTCTCGTTTATGGAGGTGACAAAGAGCTAGTCGTAAATGGTTACGTCGATGCAAGCTTTGACACTGATCCACACGATTCTAAATCGCAAACCGGATATGTATTTATATTGAACGGTGGAGCTGTCAGTTGGTGCAGTTCTAAACAAGCGTTGTGGCGGGATCTACATGTGAAGTGGAGTACATAGCTGCTACGGAAGCAGCAAATGAAGGAGTCTAGATGAAGGAGTTCATATCCAATCTAGGTGTCATACCTAGTGCATCGGGTCCAATGAAAATCTTTTGTGACAATACTGGTGCAATTGCCTTGGCAAAGGAATCCAGATTTCACAAGAGAACCAAGCACATCAAGAGACGCTTCAATTCCATCTGGGACCAAGTCCAGGTGGGAGAGATAGAGATTTGCAAGATACATACGGATCTGAATGTTGCAGACCCGTTGACTAAGCCTCTTCCACGAGCAAAACATGATCAACACCAAGGCTCCATGGGTGTTAGAATCATTACTGTGTAATCTAGATTATTGACTCTAGTGCAAGTGGGAGACTGAAGGAAATATGCCCTAGAGGCAATAATAAAGTTATTATTTATTTCCTCATATCATGATAAATGTTTATTATTCATGCTAGAATTGTATTACCCGGAAACATAATACATGTGTGAATACATAGACAAACATAGTGTCACTAGTATGCCTCTACTTAACTAGCTCATGAATCAAAGATGGTTAAGTTTCCTAACCATAGACATAAGTTGTCATTTGATTAATGGGATCACATCATTAGGAGAAAGATGTGATTGACTTGACCCATTACGTTAGCTTAGCACTTGATCGTTTAGTATGTTGCTATTGCTTTCTTCATGACTTATACATGTTCCTATGACTATGAGATTATGTAACTCCTGCTTATCGGAGGAATACTTTGTGTGCTACCAAACATCACAATGTAACTGGGTGATTATAAAGGTGCTCTATAGGTGTCTCCAAAGGTACTTGTTGAGTTGACATATTTTGAGATTAGGATTTGTCACTCCGATTGTCGGAGAGGTATCTCTGGGCCCTCTCGGTAATGCACATCACTATAAGCCTTGCAAGCAATGTAGCTAATGAGTTAGTTACGGGATGATGCATTACGTAACGAGTAAAGAGACTTACCGGCAACGAGATTGAACTAGGTATTGAGATACCGATGATCGAATCTCGGGCAAGTAACATATCAATGACAAAGGGAACAACGTATGTTGTTATGCGGTTTGACCGGTAAAGATCTTCGTAGAATATGTAAGAGCCAATATGAGCATCCAGGTTCCGCTATTGGTTATTGACCGGAGATGTGTCTCGGTCATGTCTACATAGTTCTCGAACCCGTAGGGTCCGCACGCTTAAAGTTAGATGACAGTTATATTATGAGTTTATGTGTTTTGATGTACTGAAGGTTGTTCAGAGTCCCGGATGTCATCACGGACATGACGAGGAGTCTCGAAATGGTCGAGACATGAAGATTGATATATTGGACGACTATGTTCTGACACCGGAATGGTTCTAGGAGGTTTCGGGCATATACTGGAGTACCGAGGGTTACCGGACCCCCCCGGGAAGCTATTGGGCCTTATGGGCCTTAGTGGAAAGGAGAGAGGGAGGCCAGAAGGTGGCGCGCGGCCCCCCTTGCCCCAATCCGAATTGGGAAAGGGAAGGGGGCGGCGGCCCCCTTTCTCCTTCCTTCTCTCCACCTCCTCCTTCCCCCTTCTCCTACTTGGAATAGGAAAGGAGGGGGCAAACCTACTTGGAGTAGGATTGCCCCCCTTGGGCGCGCCTCTCCCCTTGGCCGGCCCTCTCCTCCTCCCCCCCCCCCTTTATATACGGAGGAGGGGCACCCCATAGACACAACAATTGATCATTGATCTTTTAGCCATGTGCGGTGCCCCCCTCCACCATAGCCTGCGTCGGTAGAACATCATCATCGTCGCCACGCCGTTGTGATGACGGAACTCTCCCTCGACACTCGGCTGGATCAGAGTTCGAGGGACGTCATCGAGCTGAACGTGTGCAACTCGGAGGTGCCGTGTTTTCGGTGCTTGATCGGTCGGGCCGTGAAGACGTACGACTACATCAAACGCGTTGTGCTAACGCTTCCGCTTTCGGTCTACGAGGGTACGTGGACACACTCTCCCCTCTCGTTGCTATGCATCACCATGATCTTGCGTGTGCATAGGAATTTTTTTGAAATTACTACGTTCCCCAACAGTCTCAACGGATTTTGATGGAGCCATATTTAAAGTTAATGTAGCTGTCTCTAGAGCATATCCCCAAAATGATAGCGGTATATCGGTAAGAGACATCATAGATCGCACCATATCCAATAGAGTGTGATACAATGTTCGGACACACCATTACGCTGAGGTGTTCCAGGCGGCGTGAGTTGTGAAACGATTCCACATTTCCTTAAGTGTGTGCCAAATTTGTGACTCAAATATTCCCCTCCATGATCTGATCGTAAGACCTTTATTTTTCTGTCACGTTGATTCTCTACCTCATTCTGAAATTCCTTGAACTTTTCAAAGGTCTCAGACTTGTGTTTCATCAAGTAGACATACCCATATCTACTTAAGTCATTAATGAGGGTGACAACATAACGATAGCCACCGCGAGCCTCAACGCTCATTGGACCGCACACATCAGTATGTATGATTTCCAATAAGTTGGTTGCTCGCTCCATTGTTCCGGAGAACGGAGTCTTGGTCATTTTGCCCATGAGGCATGGTTCGCACGTGTCAAATGATTCATAATCAAGAGACTCCAAAAGTCCATCTGCATGGAGCTTCTTCATGCGTTTGACACCAATGTGACCAAGGCGGCAGCGCCACAAGTATGTGGGACTATCATTATCAACCTTACATCTTTTGGTATTCACACTATGAATATGTGTAACATCACGTTCGAGATTCATTAAGAATAAACCATTGACCAGCGGGGCATGACCATAAAACATATCTCTCATATAAATAGAACAACCATTATTCTCGGATTTAAATGAGTAGCCATCTCGTATTAAACAAGATCCAGATACAATGTTCATGCTCAAAGCTGGCACTAAATAACAATTATTGAAGTTTAAACTAATCCCGTAGGTAAATGTAGAGGTAGCATGCCGACGGCGATCACATCGACGTTGGAACCATTCCCGACGCGCATCGTCACCTCGTCCTTTGCTAGTCTCCGCTTATTCCGCAGCTCCTGTTTTGAGTTACAAATATGAGCAACCGCACCGGTATCAAATACCCAAGAGCTACTACGAGTACTGGTAAGGTACACATCAATAACATATATATCACATATACCTTTGGTGTTGCCGGCCTTCTTGTCTGCTAAGTACTTGGGACAGTTCCGCTTCCAGTGTCCGTTTCCCTTGCAATAAAAGCACTCAGTCTCAGGTTTGGGTCCATGCTTTGGCTTCTTCCCGGCAACTGGCTTACCGGGCGTGGCAACTCCCTTGCCGTCCTTCTTGAAGTTCTTCTTACCCTTGCCTTTCTTGAAACTAGTGGTTTTATTGACCATCAACACTTGATGTTCCTTTTTGATCTCCACCTTCGCTGATTTCAGCATTGAAAATACCTCAGGAATGGTTTTCACCATCCCCTGCATATTGTAGTTCATCACAAAGCTCTTGTAGCTAGGTGGGAGCGACTGGAGGATTCTGTCAATGACACCATCATCCGGGAGATTAACTCCCAGCTGAGATAAGCGTTTGTGCAACCCAGACATTTTGAGTATGTGCTCGCTGACAGAACCATTATCCTCCATCTTACAACTGTAGAACTTGTCGGAGACTTCATATCTCTCGACCCGGGCATGAGCTTGGAAAACCATTTTCAGCTCTTGCAACATCTCATATGCTCCGTGCTGCTCAAAACGCTTTTGGAGCCCCGGTTCTAAGCTGTAAAGCATGCCGCACTGAACCAGGGAGTAATCATCACTACGCGACTGCCAGGCGTTCATAACGTCTTGAGTTGCTGGGAAAACGGGTGCTTCACCTAGCGGTGCATCTAGGACATATGCTTTCTTGGCAGCTATGAGGATGATCCTCAAGTTCCGGACCCAGTCCGTATAGTTGCTGCCATCGTCTTTCAGCTTGGTTTTCTCTAGGAACGCGTTGAAGTTGAGGGCAACATTAGCGTAGGCCATTTGATCTACAAGACATATTGCAAAGATTTTAGACTAAGTTCATGACAATTAAGTTCATCTAATCAAATTATTTAATGAACTCCCACTCAGATAGACATCCCTCTAGTCATCTAAGTGATACATGATCCGAGTCAACTAGGCCGTGTCCAATCATCACGTGAGACGGACTAGTCATCATCGGTGAACATCTTCATGTTGATCGTATCTTCTATACGACTCATGTTCGACCTTTCGGTCTCTTGTGTTCCGAGGCCATGTCTGTACATGCTAGGCTCGTCAAGTCAACCTAAGTGTTTTGCATGTGTAAATCTGACTTACACCTGTTGTATTCGAACGTTAGAATCTATCACACCCGATCATCACGTGGTGCTTCGAAACAACGAACTTCGCAACGGTGCACAGTTAGGGGGAATACTTTCTTGAAATTTTATGAGGGATCATCTTATTTATGCTACCATCGTTCTAAGCAAATAAGATGTAAAACATGATAAACATCACATGCAATCAAATAGTGACATGATCTGGCCAATATCATTTTCTGCTCCTTTTGATCTCCATCTTCGGGGCGCCATGATCATCATCATCACCGACATGACACCATGATCTCCATCATCGTGTCTTCATAAAGTTGTCTCGCCAACTATTACTCATACTACTATGGCTAATGGTTTAGCAATAAAGTAAAGTAATTACATGGCGTTATTCATTGACACGCAGGTCATACAATAAATTAAGACAACTCCTATGGCTCCTGTTGGTTGTCATACTCATCGACATGCACGTCATGATTCCTATTACAAGAACATGGCATATATATCACATACATCACATATATATCACATATATATCATTCATGACATCCTTTTGGCCATATCACATCACACGGCATATGCTGCAAAAACAAGTTAGATGTCCTCTAACTGTTGTTTCAAGTTTTTTACATGGCTGCTATAGGTTTCTAGCAAGAACGTTTCTTACCTACGCCAAAACCACAACGTTATATGTCAATTGCTATTTACCCTTCATAAGGACCCTTTTCATCGAATCCGATCCGACTAAAGTGGGAGAGACAGACACCCGCTAGCCACCTTATGCAACTAGTGCATGTCAGTCGGTGGAACCTTTCTCACATAAGCATACATGTAAGGTCGGTCCAGGCCGCTTCATCCCACGATGCCGCCGAAACAAGATAAGACTAGTAGTGGCAAGTAAATTAAAGAAATCGACGCCCACAACAAACTTGTGTTCTACTCGTGCATAGAAACTACGCATAGACCTAGCTCATGATGCCACCGTTGGGGATCGTTGCAAAAATTAAAAAAATTCTACGCATCACCAAGATCAATCTATGGAGTAACTAGCAATGAGAGAGAGGGGAGTGCATCTTCGTACCCTTGAAGATCGCGAGACAGAAGCATTACAAGAACGCGAAGGAGTCGTACTCGTAGCGATTCAGATCACGATGGATTCTGATCTTAGCGCCGAACAACGACACCTCTGCGTTCAACACACATGCATCCCGGTGACGTCTCCCGCGCCTTGATCCAGCAAGGAGGAGGGAGAGGTTGAGGAAGAGGGCTCCAACAGCAGCATGACGGCGTGGTGGTGATGGAGCAGCAGTTCTCCGGCAGGGCTTCGCCAAGCTCTTGCGGAGGAGGAGAGGTGTTGGGGAGGGGAGGGGCTGCGCCTTAGATGTGGTGCAGCACCCCTCCCTCCACCCCTCTATTTATAGGGAGAAGGGGGAAGGGGTCCGACCCCTCTAGATGGGAGCTAGAGGGGAAGCGGTGGCCATGGGAGGGAGGGGGCTTGCCCCCCAAGCCAAGGGGGGCGCCCTATTTAGGGTTCCCCCAAACCCTAGGCGCATGGGCCCTAGTGGGGGGCAACCCACTTGGGGCTAGTTCCCTTCCACCTACAGCCCATAAGGCCCTCCGGGGCAGGTGGACCCTCCCAGTGGACCCTCGGAACCCCTCCGGTGGTCCCGGTACAATACCGGTAACCCCCGAATATTTCCGGTGACCGTATGATGACTTCCCATATATAAATCTTCACCTCCGGACCATTCCGGAACTCCTCGTGACGTCCGGGATCTCATCCGGGACTCCGAACAACATTTGTTAATCACATACAAATCTTCCTTATAACCCTAGCGTCATCGAACCTTAAGTGTGTAGACCCTACGGGTTCGGGAATCATGCAGACATGACCGAGACAGCTTTCCGGCCAATAACCAACAACGGGATCTGGATACCCATGTTGGCTCCCACATGTTCCATGATGATCTCATCGGATGAACCACGATGTCGAGGATTCAAGCAATCCTGTATACAATTCCCTTTGTCAATCGGTACGTTACTTGCCCGAGATTCGATCGTCGGTATCCCAATACCTCATTCAATCTCGTTACCGGCAAGTCACTTTACTCATTTCGTAATGCATGATCCCGTGACCAACTACTTAATCACATTGAGCTCATTATGGTGATGCATTACCGAGTGGGCCCAGAGATACCTCTCCGTCATACGGAGTGACAAATCCCAGTCTCTATTCGTGTCAACCCAACAGACACTTCCGGAGATACATGTAGTGCACCTTTATAGCCACCCAGTTACGTTGTGATGTTTGGTACACCCAAAGCATTCCTACGATATCCAGGAGTTGCATGATCTCATGGTCTAAGGAAATAATACTTGACATTAGAAAAGCTCTAGCAAACGAACTACACAATCTTGTGCTATGCTTAGGATTGGGTCTTGTCCATCACATCATTCTCCTAATGATGTGATCCCGTTATCAATGACATCTAATGTCCATAGTTAGGAAACCATGACCATCTGTTGATCAACGAGCTAGTCAACTAGAGGCTCACTAGGGACATGGTGTGGTCTATGTATTCAGACATGTATTACGGTTTCCGATCAATACAATTATAGCATGAACAATAGACAATTATCATGAACAAGGAAATATAATAATAACCATTTTATTATTGCCTCTAGGGCATATTTCCAACATTTCCGCCCGAGTACACGGTACACAAGCGATGAGTACCTTCTCGCTGCTTCCGTCTCTGAGCTGTTCCCTCTCCCATCGTTAGCTCGAGCCACCCTTCCGGATCCTTGTTGGCTCACTGCGATGCAGGAAGAGTTCGCCGCGCTTCAACGGAATCGTACCTGGCAGCTTGTCCCTCGGCCGCCACATGCCAACATCATCACGGGCAAGTCGGCCTTTCAGTACAAGACTCGTTTGGATGACACTTGAGCGCTATAAAGCTCGCTGGGTGGTTCGAGGCTTTCGGCAACGCGCGGGCGTGGACTTCACCGACACCTTTGCCCTGATTGTTAAACCGGGCACGATCCGCACCGTGCTCCAGCTAGCCGTCTCCCGAGCTTTGGCCTGTGCATCAGTTGGACGTTTCCAACGCCTTCTTGCACGACCACCTCGCTGAGCAGGTGTTCTGTGAGTAGCCCACCGGCTTCGTCGACGCCACACATCCAGACCATGTGTGCTTGCTCTCCCGTTCCCTTTACTGGTTGAAGCAGGCACCTCGGGCTGGTACCATCGCATCGCCGCATTCCTGCAAACGCTCGGATTTACATCGACTCGCTCCGATGCGTCCCTCTTCGTGTACTATCACAGAGTTGACATGGCCTACTTGCTGCTATACGTCGATGACATCATCCCGAAGGCATCCACTGCCGCGCTCCTCCAGCGGCTTACTGCTCGTCTTCGCGATGAGTTTGCCCTGAAGGACTTGGGGCCCCTGCACTACTTCCTTGGCATTGAGGTGGTTCGACGGCCAGATGGGTTCTTCCTGCACCAGTAGTGCTACGCCCATGAGCTTCTTGATCGAGCTGCCATGCTTAACTGCAAGCCCGCTCCCACGCCTATCGACACCAAGGCCAAGGTTTCCGCTCTGGAGTGTTCTCCCGCATCCGATGCGGCCTTCTATCGCTCCATTGTGGGTGCTTTGCAGTACTTGACCCTGACGGCCCCGACTTGTAGTATTGCTGTTCAGCAGGTCTGCCTTCACATGCATGCTCCGCGTGATTCTGGTGAAGCGTATCCTCCGATACATACGTGGCACCCAGTCCATGGGACTTACTTTGACGGCCTTCGCCTCCACCGACCTCGTCGCCTACTCTGATGCGGACTGGGCTAGCTGCCCGGACACACGACGCTCCACGTCGGGGTACTGTGTCTACCTTGGGCCGTCTCTGATCTCTTGGTTCTCCAAGCGACAGCCCACCGTCTCCCGCTCGAGTGCCGAGGCTGAGTATCGGGCAGTGGCTAACGCCATTGCTGAATGCTCTTGGCTTCGTCAGCTGCTCCAGGAGTTGCTTTTGTGATGTTCACAAGGCCATGCTCGTCTACTGCGACAATGTTTCCGCCGTGTACCCCTCGCCAACCCAGTCCACCATCGTCAAACGAAGCATATTGAGCTCGACATACACTTCGTTCGTGAGCAGGTGGCTCTTGGGCGCATCCGATTCCTCCACGTCCCGACGACGCATCAGTTCACTGATGTCATGATGAAAGGACTGCCTACTTCTGTTTTTGAGGAGTTCAGGTGCAGTCTTTGCTTCTTCGGCGACGCTTCAACTGCAGAGGGTGTTGAATATATGGTTTGTGCATGTATATTGTATAGCCCGGCCCACCTCCTAATCATTGTATAGTTGAGGTTGTGGCCCACCTTATACTCCATATAGTGGCGGACCCAGGAATTGTTGACGCCCCAGGCGAACAACTAATGGCTAAAAACTACCCAGAAAAAACTTCAATTTCAAGGCATACAAGAATCAATCTATGTTTTGCATAACTAATAAGAAACCAAACATGATGTTCAGTGGCAGCATTTGTTCCATGATGGTCAACTAATAAAGCAAGACAAATCAAAAGACAATATGTGGCATAGATAAATGATACAGAAGTTTGATACCAAATCAAATGATTGGTTGATCTGAGCCTCCCATGACTACATCTTCAATAGCAGACATCGCTAAACCTTCAATCATCAATTTTGAAATGTGAATCAGTGCATAATATAGCAGGCAAAACTAATTAACGATAGATGCAAAATGTGAAAACTTACGTGTAGGATGAGGCAAAACACCTTTATGTGTGCGATAACCTTGAAATCGCTCAATGATTTTGGATTCTTCTATAGTAACAAATACATCTCTCTTAATGTAACATACCATTCTATGATTCATCCAATCATCACCCATTTTGTTCCTCAATCCGGTCTTGATAATGCTCATTGCTGAGAATGCCCTTTCCACGGTTGCGGTTGCAACAGGTAAAATCAATGCTAACTCAACCAGACGGTAAACTAAGGGAAAAGTTGTGTGCATATCACTTTTAACCATATTCATGGCAAGATGACCAAGATCATTGCAATTCATCAAATGTGGATCACCTCTTGCTTCCCGAATGAATCAGTCTAGTTGGTTTCTAAGGACAAAAGTAACTTCATATGTAGAGAAGTCAGCAGCATACATATTAGCAAGATCTACTAGCTTGTCTTCATTATAATTGGCAAATGAATTCTTGGGATCAAGACAAGCAATGCATCTCAACAATTGAGTAGACCTTTCAGCAAAGCGGTTGTTCAACTCCACAACAAGTTGATCATGCAACACATTGAATATTTCAATTTTGAAATGATGGTTGTAAGTTACCAATTGCCCACCCCAAGACCTTTAGAACTGGTTTCCACATCTCAACAAGACGACACAATGTTTTATGATGTGATCCCCACCGTGTATCACCAGGTCTTGCAAGGTTAGTTAATTGGTTTTTCCCTTTTCCCTCAAGAAGTTCCCCGGACTCTATTTGGCGTACTATTTCATCATGTTGCTCTTGGGCTAACTAATCATGTCTTTTACAAGAAGCATTAACAATGTTAACAACCATGCTTGTGCACTCAAAAAAATCCCTTACTGATGAACAACACTTGGCAACAGCAACAACCACTAATTGTAATTGGTGGGCAAAACAATGTATATAATGAGCATAAGGATTTTCCGCCAAGATCAATCTTTGCAACCCACGAAATTCCCCTCTCATGTTTGAAGCCCCATCATAACCCTGCCCTCTCAAATTAGACATAGATAAGCCAAGATTACCAAACATACCATCCAGAGCTACCTTCAGTGAAGTTGCTTTAGTGTCAGGAACATGCTTAACTGCCATGAATCTCTCAATCACCTCCCCTCGTTTGCCGAGATACCTACATAAGACAAAGGAGCATAATTAATATATAAGAACTTTAAGAAAATACACCTATAAGGCTACAATAACACACACACAAGCAAATGTACTGACCTCAAACACATAGCCATTTGCTCCTTCATAGATGCATCTCTGGACTCATCAACGAGTAATGCAAATTTACTATCTCCAATCTCCTCAAGAATGGCATTGGTGGTCTCTTTTGCACAAGCCTTGTATAAATCCTTTTGTATCTTATGTGATGTCAGCTTATGGTTATCTCCCGCATCCCCAAATAATTTTGCCACCTTTGGGTCTTTCTTTATGAACAAGTCCAACAATTCTTTAAAGTTACCCTTATTCATTGAGCTAGTAGGCTCATCATGACCACGAAAAGCAAGAGCTTGTAGTATCAAAAAATTGACAATACCCAATATAATCAAGAGACGGGCTTTGTATTCTTCTTCTTGCTTCTGAGAACCCCTATCAAAGACATGTGGCAGATCTTGTCTTTGATTTTTGAAATCCTCATAATGTTGCCTAGATTTGTTATGAGCACTATCATGCTTGCCAACATGTTGATTAAAAACTTTAGGTCCATCCTTCCAAGATTTGAATCCATTTCTCGTGAATGCTTCAATACCATAGTTTTCAGCTCTTGGTTGCTTAAACAGAAAACAATAAAAGCAAAAGGCTGATTTTTTTCAATGCTATATTCCAACCAGCCGCGATGATCATTGAACCAATAGTCATGAAAGCTCCTACCATTTATCTTTTCATATGTATGATTAGTTGGTTGGCAAGGACCCATACTAATGTACTCCCTTCTAGCAAGATCTCTAATGTCTGGATCTAACTCCTCAATTGGTATTCTCTTACCGGGGTCAGATTCAACATCACCTGGTTTGAGTTCAGCTCTAACATTAGGGGCAGCCATGGATCCAACATCAGTTGTTTGAGCTGAAGGACCGGTTTCTGCGGCTTCGGTGGTTCAAACTTGAAAAAATAATTCAATGTCTTGTTTCTTTTGCTCATCTTGAGCTCCTGTAAAATTTTAGAGAAACAAAAATTTCTCAATGTCAAAATTGGTTTCTACATGACACATCTAACAAACAGAGAAACAGTGGCATCTAGCAACTAAAATCATCATCATCATCCAATCGAGTACTGACAAGACAATGGCATCTATAAACAAAAACAGGGCATCAAGCCATCAAAACAGGGCATCAACCTCGCTGGACGCCGGGCCGGGCAGCCTGCAGGCTGAATCCTCGCGCGGTCGCGTCCTATCCGGGTTCGCTGCCTCGCGCCCTCGCCGCCTCGCCGGACGCCGGACACGGCGACCAAGGCAGCAACCCGCACTCTCGCAGGCCCGCAGCGTCGCAGCGGCAGCGACACAATCGGGTGGGGGAGGGGGGCGGGCGCTGAAACGGGGGGCGCTGGAAGGGGGGGATCCGGGCGGACGGAGGCAAGAAGCTGACTGGCGACACCGCGACGGCGAGCGGCGACGGGCGACGGCTTAGGGTTGCGGCCTTGCGGGAGAGCGTCTCGCTGTCGAGTTCGTGCGGCTGTGCGGGTGAGTTGGCCTGGGGCGGCCTGCCGGCTGGGCCTGTTCGCCTGGGCTGCCTGGGCTTGGACCTGGGCTGCGCCCCAGGCCAAAGTTTTTTTCTTCTAAATATAGGCCTACGATTTTTTCCACGCCCCAGAGCAATGGCCTGGGCTGCCTGGGCCCAAATCCGTCCATGACTCCACATATACGTGTGCTATGCACCAATTAATACATGGTGAAGCATTGCTCCAACAGCCACGGCCCCTCCACCAAAACGCCGTCGCCGAGCTGATGCAACCCTTGGTCGGCCGCAGGTGCATCACAGCGTCTCCGTCGTCCATCGGGGCGTCGACTTGCGCGCTGTTCCGGCAGAAGAGAAGATCTCCACCGCCGCCCTCGCCATGTCGTGCTGTGCCGGCTGTTAAAAGAAACAGCACAGTAGCAGAGACGGCAACGTGTCCGACGTAGAGCACGTGGAGTCACAGGGTTGGCCGGCTTTTGACTTTTTGACAGAACATCTGCCCGAGCCGAGCAGTGGATGGTTGACCAATTCCGACGCGGTCGTCGCGCCGGCCCACTAGCTGCCTCAAAACCCACCCAATCCGCCGGAATTCCTCAGTCGGCAAAAAAAAAGACCCAGCACCATCGGCGCAGGCGGCCGGGCGATTTAGATTTGCTTTCCCCCCTTCGCCTCCTGCGACAGATCGGGGATGGCCGCGCGGTCTCGGGCGCGCCGCCTCCTGCCGCTGCTCACCTTCGTCGCCCTCGGCATGGTCCTGGGTGCGCGCTCTCCCCTCCCCGCTTGCCCCCTTGCTCAGCTTCCCCTCTCGCCTCGCCGTGCCTTGATCTGGGTCGGGCCATATGCTACTGCCGTGTTCCCTTTCTCGTGCCGACCTGGAATCTCGACGCTTGGAGATTTCGCGCTGATGGTTTGGCTGATGACGTGAAATGTCCCGATGAGGCGTTTCGGTTGTTGAATGGGGCGTGCTGACTGCATGCTGCTAGGCTGCTGGCCGACGCTAAAGTTTACGCCTTGTGGCTCTAATGGTGATAACCGTCGGGAGATTGCCAGAAAATGGATAGCGTCGGTGGCTGCATTGGGGCCGCACCTTCCGGATCGGAGTCGATTTTACTGCTCCAAGATCACTTGGAGGGAACTGAACTTGCTGCGGAAGCATGGAGCATCCTGGCATCTGTGAGGCCGGAGTTACATTCGTGCCTGTTGCTTCCACGTACATGCCCATCACTCTGATGTCAGATATTGCTACCGACGAGTTTGGTTGGTTTTGGCATTAGCAATATTTTAGCTCTCTTTCTTCAGAGATATTGTTAAGAAGACAATAACCACGTGGTATGATGTCCAAATCTTCGGGGTGTCCAATTTGGCTCAGTGTGACCCAGCCACTTTTCTGATAGTATCTCAGATTATTCTCCAGATCCGGGTCTGGAACTACATGTATATAGTCTGATAATGTAATGATTGAATATGCCCTTTGATTTTCTCAGATTAAATAAAGATTGCACTTGTTGCTTCAGTGGTCATATCTTAGTTTCATTTTGTTCTTTTCTCCACAAATGCTGGCTCTTTGATTCACACTTTTATTTATTAGATGTGTTGCTTCAAAAACTGTATATTGGTTTCATCTTTGAATTTTTTTTCCGCAAATGCAGGTTCCCTGCTTCAGCTAGCATTTTTCCGCCGGCTTGATGATCACTCCCGTATGTCTATCCTCTTAGAAGTTGCATTTAACAGTATAAATCTGTTTTTTTTCCTTTTACCTGGTTCCTTTATAAGAACAGCCTGCCATTCTTGTCCATCTTATGTACTCTGCTGTTGATGACTTTGGCCATGTTGCCTTGCATCAACTTAAATATGTTATTGCTGTGTGCATCGGTGGATACAGAGGCTGCGAGGTTTAACCTTCCTTTCCGGAAAAAAAAATATATTTTCTGTAGCATTCTATTTTGTCTTGATCAGTCATTTTTGCATTCTTAAATACCTTTTCCTTAAAAATTTAAATGTGGAACCAGAACCTGTTAAACACTGGTATTCATTAGTTCTGGCATAATGTTGTCTCTGAGTAAATCTCGTTTCATATAGCCCTCGAGTAAAGGCATAGGCTGTACTTCTCGGTGAGTATTTGTGTGTCTAACCAAACATTAGGTGCTGTGCATGGCAGATACGGGGCATTTTGATAATGATCAAGAGGCAGCAGATCTTCGACTTGGATACGTAAGTTCTGCCATTGTTTATGGCTTTGGCTGTATGCCTTCTCTGTAATTTTGTACGTAGACTTTTATTTTGGCTTTTATTCTTGCAAACTACCATAGCTGAGCTCCATTCGTCTATTATTATATTCAATGACATCATCAGTGAACTATCATGTCGCCCCAGAAATATCAAATAAATTTGCGAACTCCACATTGTCAATATGAATATGTTTCTTTTTCTATTTTATCTAAGTGACTAGATTTGATTTTTTTTCTAATAAGTTTTCTGCATCGGGATTTATTGAGAAGTTGCTGTGATGTTTGATTCATCATTTGGGTCTTGAAGCATAAGTAAATTCTTTCTTCTGGTTATTGCAACATGATTTGCTTTGCTTGAAGTGTTTTTCCGTCGCACAAAAATGCCTTAGTATAAAGTTCTAATTTCTCAATACCATTCATGAATCTTTTTGGGATTTATCTAGATTTTGATCAGGTGCAAATGATTGGATAACACTGCTAAGTTGTGAAATCGGATATGCACTTGTTTTACTGTAAACTGAACTCTCTTGGGTATTAATTTTGGAAGAACTTTCTTGTATGGACACTCTTGGTGTATGGTAATTTTATATTTGGATAAATAGCATATAGCTTGGGGTGTAGGAATTGGGACCCTGTAACACCTGGCTCTCGACTAGGGTTAGAATCTTCTGAAATATTGATGTTGTGCTTCCTTGTAAGGTTGTAAACTTCTATCTCCACTTGATATGGTCAATGATGTGTGATGGGTTTTACGTTGTACTGTCCTCTTTGGCAATCATTCAATTCATACTCAAAATGTGAAGTCCAGAGCACATCTTCTCTTTCTCTTGCTAAGCAAATATTTCTGTTTATAATATGTAGGTGAAGCCTGAAGTTATCAGCTGGAAACCCCGAATAATTGTTTTCCACAACTTTCTTAGTTCAGAGGTTTGTTCCTTTCTCTGGTTGTCATGTTAGGTTTAAGCTAAATCGGTCTTCTCCACAATATTTCATTTCATGATTTTTATTTATTTTGGTGGTAGTTTGTTTAAACCCCAAGGCATTATGTGACATGCTTCCGGACCAAGACAATGAAAAATGCACAAAATATTGCTTGACCTTTTTTACTAATCTCTGCAGGAGTGTGATTATCTAAGAGAAATTGCTAGACCAAGGCTCGAGATTTCTACTGTAGTTGATGTCGCAACTGGAAAAGTATGTGGTTTGGCTTTGAAGTTATAATAAATTATCAGTCTTCCCATAACGAGTACTTTTTTCCATTTGATCAGCAGATCAGCAAGGTTTCTGTTTTCTTAATCCGTGTCCAGTTTATACACTTCACCACTCAGACTGAGAGGACAAATAGGAATTAGGGGGAGCATAATAACACCAAGTTCAGACCGTAAAGCTTGTCTTCTCTAGATTTATAATGCTGCAGTTGTTATGTGCCACAGGGTGTAAAGAGTGATGTTCGCACAAGTTCTGGTATGTTTGTGAACTCTGAAGAACGAAAATTTCCAGTCATTAAGGTTCGTTCACACTACTTGACTTCGACCCTAAGTTACTTACCATACTTTTTGGCCCCTTCAATACATTCACTAATGCCTTCAGCTATGTTATTTCTGCAAGAAATAACTTTGTAAGAACGTCTGTTTGTGTGTCATAATATGAGTTCACTTTTTGTCTGTGTTGTATTATCTTGGTTGTCATTTTGTGACGCGCTGAGACAAAAGGGTCCTTAATGGAACCTTATAGACTACTAGACATATGTTTGCTGCATGCTAATAGGGAGACTTGTTCTCTTCATAAGTTACATGACATAAGATTTCTACCCTAAGTTTGTTCATCAATATTATCTAGAATGGCCCACCTCCAGATTATCATCTAACTGCATTTAACTATGTATCCTGCTCTTTTATCTCTTAGGCCATAAGAAGATGATGCGTTATTGAGATTATATCCTCGGTCCTAGCTTTAAGTTGAAACTAAGGTATTGCATCCTTAGTAAAAATGGGACCAAGATTTGATGTAGGCAGAAATTTGAGAACTTTTGTCTGGATTGAAATAGAGTATCATGTTACCATGGGTGGCATTATGTCAAGCTGACGTGTTTATATGAATGCAAAAACCAAAACCAGGCTTTATGATATGTCAGGATGCGAAAAATGTGATCAGTGGCACATGGAACATATATAATACCATCGTTCATGACAGATATTGCAGATTATGTAGTGTTTATCTAGGTATGCCTGGAACTGAAATGTGGTTTTTGTGGAACTATTACTTTATGTATTGGATCTGAATGTTGATTTACACTGTCTAGTATATAAGGTTCCATGAACTTATCAAACACATCAGTTAAATATTACTTACTAAATTCATGTTTATATGGTCATGATGGCACTATACTAGGTGCAGTATATTAGTGCACTACTTAGTGATGATACATTCAGCTTTTGACTATCACTGGCAGTGTCACGGTGACCTCCTTTTACTTTGTCAAGTATTCCTAATATTGATGCCACATTGCATCCCTTTATGAGAAGTTAAAATTGGAATCTGAGGCAGAGTCATTGAATGCTACATTCTTCTTCTACTAACATTTGTTTTGTTCTCCCTAGGCAATAGAGAAGCGGATTTCTGTATTCTCACAGATACCTGTAGAAAATGGGGAACTCATCCAAGTATTGCGGTACTAGATTGAATTCTGACTGTAATTTTCTGAAGTTCTTTTCACTTGACTACTGTTGTAATTTCTTGTGGGAAACTACTGTTGTGAAGTTAACTTTAAAGTTTAAACTACAGGTATGAACCAAGCCAATATTATAGGCCGCATCATGATTACTTCTCTGATACTGTAAGTCGAACTTCTTATATTGAAATATATGTTATTATGACATCACCAGACTAGTCATTACATATTACTAGTATTATTGTTAGTCATTTCGTACTTCAAACTAATTATTTCAACATGTAAACTGTGGATGGTCAATCTACAGTTCAACCTCAAACGTGGGGGGCAGCGTGTTGCTACAATGTTGATGTATTTGACCGATGGAGTTGAAGGTGGCGAAACCCATTTTCCTCAGGTCAGCTGAATTTATACCAACTTAACTTGTCATGTCATATGCTTTTTGACTGATATAGACCGATATGTTGATAGCACTTTTTTTTCCTTGAAAATGATGAAAATGAAAGAGTGTTGCAAGGTAGTAGACATTTGAGCTACAACAAAGAACTGTGGCGAAGTGCAAAAGCCTACTCTCCTGGCATGAATGACTCCAAGTGTTCCGCACCGCTTTCACCCAAATCCCCGCCTCGGTCTTAATCGTTTGAGTAGCAAATATCGGTATAGACGAAGTGTTGGTGGACACCTTGACATTACGTTCATTCCAGATCTCCCATGAAACTATTAAGTTTCATACACCGACCAGTAGAACCAAAAGTCCTAACTGATGGAGAAGGTTGGGCGATCCTAAACGTGTACAGAAAAGGGACAAGCAATTTATTTATTTAAACTACGAAAGCCAAGAGTTGAACCCAAAACCTCTTGGCTCTGATACCATTATAAGTTTTATGCACCAACTAGTAGAACTGAAAGTCTGAGCTTATGGAGAAGGTTGGGCAATCCGCATATACTTGAACCTGGCGGCCGAAAGAATTGCTTTTCTTTGTGGCCCTCTCTCTGGGGAGATAGCCAACCACCAATCTTTGACCGTCGCGACGTTACTCCAAGTGTTGGTGCGAAAGTCAACCAAGCCAAGCCAGCTTTCCATAGCATATTGTGTCACTCAAGCCGGTCCACCATCCACACCCTTTTTTGGAATGTGAAGCAAACGAAGATTTTTGATATTTCGGAGGAGCCCAGGTATTCCAAATAATAGTGTGCATGGGAGATGTCATAACTCCTTAAAGTTGAATCGCTGTACACATGTCTTTTATTATGGTTACCATTGCGCGTCTTATTTATTTTCCAGGTATGTGCAGGAAATACGGGTGGCAATGGTAGTCGTCCTTTCATAGCATGTCCATGCATTTTTTGTTTACATAATTCACATGATATAGTATGGCGTGTGTTTCTCCAATAAATGAATATTTCTCCAATAAATGATTGTATTAGAGCATCTCTAGCAGATCCCATAAAATCTCATACTGCAAAATTATTTTAGGGTATCCTGTAAAACGCTTTTACAGTATGGCGTGTGTTCTGGCAGAACATATCCCATAAAACTCGTTTTGGACCAGATGTGGAGCCCACTTGTTAGCAGTTAATTTTACAACATAGTCTCTGAAATATCATAAGGCACCCTGAAAACAAAACGTAGATTGCAATTGGGTCCTAGCCGCGGCCATGGCAATGGCGCCGAGCGGCTCCTAGCCAGCTTTGTGCCGTGGCTCTCCACGGCTCATGACCAGCCTCGTGGCTAGCTAGCACGCACGGCCAGCAACGGCTAGCTAGCACGCACGAGCGCACGGCAACGTGGCGGCTAGCTACCACGCACACGTGGCAACGGCGACTAGCTAGCACACACGCGACGGCGCGTGGTGACACCATCAATGGCGGCTCCTTCGGGCGCGCTCTGCTGTGTTCGCCGGCCACGGCGAGGCGCCGCATCTCGGTGGCTCCATTCGGGCAGCGCAACCTCCTGTCGGACGGCGGGGGCCACGTGCGGATTGTGGCCAGCGGGGGTTCGTCGGGAATGAGACGAGGAAGGGCGGGGGCAGCAGCGCACCGGTTGGCGGCGGCGGGGATGGAAGGCGGGCGGTGTCGGCGGTGGCAAGGATGGAAGGCGCAGGAGCTGAAAGTTCCCTTCCGCCAACTGTTTCTCGTTTTCAGTTCCATGTAAACATTGCCTCCAAACCTGGGTATCTAGGGTACGAGAGCTTTTTTCTAAGGGGAGCTGTAAAAATTTTACGGGACGAGGCCATTTTGCGGGATCTAGATTGGACGTTTTTTTCCGCTCAAAACTGTGAAACGACGGTTATTTTACAGTTCCAGGTCTTTTACGGGATCAATTAAAGATGATCTTATGTTGCTTCTTTAGAGTATTTTGCAGCTCGTTTCCCTTTGTGGTAATCTGTCAGGCTGTCTTTTTGTTTATGCAATCTGTGGTGTGGGAGGTGTGCCCTCATGCGGTGTGCTCTCTTCTGTTCCAGGCAGGAGATGGTGGTGAATGCAGTTGTGGAGGAAGGATGGTCAGAGGACTATGTGTGAAGCCAAACAAAGGAGATGCTGTGCTCTTTTGGAGCATGGTGAGTTATTCTCTCTATTTTTAGACATGTACCAGCAAAGCATACATCAAAGGGTGAATCGAAGATAAAAATAATAATATCCTTTGATAAATACAGAGTATTTGTTTGTTATCTTGCGATCTACTCCCTCCGTCCCATAATATAAGACACTTTTTAACACTACACTAGTGTTAAAAAACATCTTACATTATGGGACGGAGGGAGTATTTCTTAAGTAATCAGTTAATTAATTGATCGGATGGTCTGCCCCTACCACCTGTCTAATTTACTGGTATGTTTCAGGGATTCGACGGTAACACAGACTCGAACAGCCTTCACAGCGGATGCGCTGTTGTAAAAGGAGAAAAGTGGTCAGCCACGAAATGGATGAGGCAAAAGATGACTTTCTGATTGCGGATAGGCATTCTGGCATATAGGCAGAATAGAGAGGGAATTCTTTTCCTTGTAATCTGTAGTACAGATATACAACATTAAAGGAATAAATAAGAAGTGGAATGATATCTTTACTAGCAGCAGGAGGCACTAATCTTCCCAAGAGAAAAAAAAATTCGTGTCCCAACAGAATCTCTTTACCTTCAAATTGCATCGTTTTGCATAAACATCTTGGAGGTAGGGCTTCGCCTCATGGAACCAAACATGAGATGGGTGATAAAACTGGGTTATATGCGGAGTTCCAGTAAAAATGTGGGGTAAATATGGAGCAATAAGGTTTGCTAACTGGTGGTTATGAATAGAATATATAAGTCATGGATATTTAAAAATTGGTGGAATCAAGGGGAATACGAAAATGGAGTGCTCGCACAGTATTTCATAGCATTTTGTTTTTGTTTTTGTGAGATGCGAAGAAGGATGTGAGCCCAGGTGTTTGGGTGAAGATACAAACAGAGTTATGTTAGAACAGGCCACACGCACAGACAAAGTAGATGGACAGTAAAGCACATGTATAGGAAAAAATCATTTTGAAGAAAATCAAATGAGTGAAGTGCTAACATTATACTGTCCATTTACTGCAGAATGCAGACACATGTGTATAAATGCATATTGGAAATCTTACTAGAAAAATCAGATAATCACATTTGGAAGTACAAGTGAACAAGAGATAGACAAATTCTTAAACATTCTGGGCAAGCATTCTGCATTTCTGCTGCTGATGCTACAACTGCTGCTACTATATATTTAGAGACCGAAACCGAGAGTAATGAACAGTCTGGAGCTATTGTGCCCGTGGGAACGATTGTGGAGAAGTTTAATGGTGAGGATCTACCAACAAGCTCAGCACACCTGACAATCATGCAAATAACAAGAAGCTTAAAGGAAGTGATGGAGTGGCAGTTGCGAAAACATGCATTGAGAGATCGGCCGCCTCCCATGCGGAGGACCGCTGGGAGCAATGAAACTCCTATCACGGAACTGCAGTGGAATGCTTTTGACCACGACAGTTGGAGAGCTCTTGGACCTGCAAGGGCGTGTGAAAGCAGATGTGTTTTTTTTTTTGTCTGAATCCCATCTGAATGAAGCTAAGACAATTGATCTAAGAGTAAAACTAGGATTTGATTTTTTTCATATAGTTGAGAGTGATGGTCGGTCAGGAGGGCTTGTTTTGTTTTACAATTCCCCTAATGAAGTGGTTTTAAATTACTCATCGCCTAATTTTATTGATGGTTTTGTCATGAAGGACAATTCTGTGGCATGGAAGTTGACATGTTTTTACGGAGAACCAAATTGGGACCAGAAGCACTTGTCTTGGACGTACTTGGGAGATCTCCATAGTAACTTAACAGGGCCATGGATGGTAATGGGGGATTTGAACGAAATCCTAGTGGCGAGTGAAAAGGAAGGAGGCAATGTTAGACCACAACAGCACATGCAGAATTTCCGGGACTGTGTTGTGGACTATGAATTACAAGAGCTCATGACAATAGGAGATCCATTTACTTGGAGTCGTGGAATAATCAGAGAATGCCTAGACAGAGGCTTATGCAATGATCGATGGGCCAATATGTTTCCGTATGCGGCAGTAGTTCACGAGCACCACGTTCACTCAGATCATTGACCAATTCTTTTGGATACAGACTACTATGCTGCAGCTATGGTACATAAGCCTAGCGGGGAAAGGAAATCTGAAACAAGGTGGCTGAGCGAGCCACTGTTAATGAGATTGTTCAGTCTGTGTACGAGAGAGCTAAACTGGCAGGAATTGGGCCATCACTTGCGGACAGAACTAAGGACACGTCTAGGGGGCGCCCAGCCGCTCTGGGAGACGAAACCGCCCGAGACTGTCGCTATCAAACAGGTAAGCGCCAGAAACCGCTCGCGAGGACAGCTGGCCGCGGGATCACGTGCACCTGCGACCGAACCCACCCTCCTCACGAAACTGCGCGAGACCAACTGCCCCAGGCCATCTTCTTCTTCCCCACAAAAGAAGGATCTGCTCAGGGGGCAAAATCCTTCATCGCCAGGAGACAAGAACATGGCGGCTCCCAGGGACAAATAAAAGAGAAGAGAAGAGGGCTCAGAAATCAGAAGGAACACCCAGAAAAAAGCAGATCAAGAGAGGAGGAACAAAAGAGAACGTACCTGGAGGGAAAAAAGAGAGGAATCCAGAGGTGAGTAGACTTGCCCATCTTCTTCCTGATTCCTTCTATAGACTTGCTCTTGTACTGATTTCCTTGCACGCATCTTTGATTCATGTATTAATCATCAAAAATCAAATGAATCCTGCATAGTGTGTTTGCAGAGAAACTGTGCAACCAGTAGGTTACTTCCGTGCAACTAAGCCAGATAAAGTAGCCAACCGAAGATTGTTGTGTGCCAACTCAGTAGATTATGCAACTCTAAAATGTGTTTTGTGCAACTAACCCAGTTGTAGCATCCAACTATACACACAAACTGTGCAACCGAAAAAAATAAAAAGGCATGAATAATAAACTTGGTAGCAACTTGACAAACCTGGAAGAAAACAACCAATATACGATGACACCTGATATACGATATGTTCGGATACAATCTGCAAATATAGGTCTTCAGAAAAAGTTCACACACTGCCTTTACAAATCTGAAACACACTGTCATCAAACCGTTGTTCTAACTATGCAAATCTAACTAAATAGCTATAGACAAATATAGTTGCAATCTGATTTTGGTTCTATCTTTGAAGTTGATGTAGCAGACCTTGCTTCATATGTTCACTTGCATTAATCTGCAGAAAATCATGCACTCCCCTTCTTGCCAGACCTGCACATTGTAGATACATAAACAAAAAAGAGATGGTCAATAAAATGTAGCTACTGCCTGAATTTTTTTATATTGTGCAACTACTATGATGTTTGTTGCAACTTTGATACTACTTGTATGCAACTCCTATGCTACATTTTTATCCAGGTCGTATGATAAATTTTGTCAAAGTTGTGTTTGTGTGACTAGAATGCTCACAATTTGTCCAACTGGTATGGAAAGTTTGTGCAATTCTATGACACTTTTATGCAAATGTTGTGCTGCCTTTGTGCAACTACTGTCAAAAGGTTGTATCTGGAGAAAAAAAAACACCTAACTATACTTGCTACTTATTTCTAGAATGTGCAAATTCTGAAAATGTGCAACTCCTATGCTACATTTTTGTCCTGGTTGTATGATAAAATTTGTCAAAATTGTGTTTGTGTGACTGGAATGCTCACAATTTGTCAACTGGTATGAAAAGTTTGTGCAATTCTGTGACACTTTCATGCAAATGTTGTGCTGCCTTTGTGCAACTACTATCAAAAAGATGTATCTGGAGAAAAAAACACACCTAACTATACTTACTACTTATTTCTAGAATGTGCAAGCTTGAAAAGTTGGGGAAACATAACAATGTGCAAATTCCTTGTTCCTCTATGTAAAAACTGACTACTTGCAGTTTTCGAACCAATAAAAATAAAAATGAGTCTAACGGTGTTAAATTCATGCCTCATTTGGCTAGCAACTATGACCCAATACAACTGGTTGATGACTTTTTTGTTGAAACAAAATGTAGGTTGGAGCAGCTTTCAAGGATGATAGACCTCAATGCGTTGCTTCCCGATCTAATTGAGTTGCCTAATGATGATGTTGAGTTTGTACAACTAGGGATTTTCACATAGCCAAATCAAGATCATGGTTTGATGGATGATGTTGATGTCAACATGCAATCAGAAAGCCATACACTAGAGGAACCAAACACCACAGTTGCAGGACCTACTGAAACAGAACTAAGGGCAGGGGCAGTTGGTGGTGATCGAAATGCTTTGGAGGAAGATGAGGCTGGTTGTCAGCCAATGGAGCCGTTTGTTGGGATGAGATTTGATACTTTCCAGGGTGCTAAGGATCTTTACAATGATTATGCCCTAAGGATGGGTTTCTCTGTTAAGATTTGATACTTTGTCCGTGATCATAATCATCCTTTGGTCGCCAAGCCTTCGCTGTCCAACTACTTGCGATCTCACATGGGTATACCGCCAGAGGAAAAGAGTTTCCTAGAGATACTCTACAACTGCAACCTCACTTTAGGTGTGTTCTCATTCACCTCCCAAAAACTTTAAACTTCAAACTATGTTGTTTAATTCTGCTCTGTCAAGTGTGCAACTAGTAGCAGGGGGTTGTGCAAGTACATACACTGTGTTGTGCAACTAGGCTTCAATATTTGTGAAAAAAATTACTACCACAAACAAAACACAAAGTCAGAACTACTTGCTGATTGAACTAGATATAGTTTTACAAAATAGTCATAGTTTTGATGGCAACTCCATAATATTCGTTATGCAAACTAGTGTTCCTTATCGATGCAATTGAACCTTCTTTTCTGCAACTAGTGTTCATATCTCTGCAATTGATGATAGAAAAAATAACTAAATTGTTTTGCATCAGGGAATAAAAAGGGGGTAAACAATGAAAAATAAGTTCTATGGCAACCACATGTCAACATTTGTGCAACTATTGTTCTTTAGTCTGCAACTGTTATTTGTCAAGTGTGCAACTATCTAACTTAACTTTGTTTCTGCAGGCCATATGATGACTATCATGTTAATGTTTTATGGCTTGGAGCTAAATGTACTGTATGGACCTAAAGCAATAACAAACCTATGTGCTGGCTTCTCCAAGGACTCAATAAAAGAGGGGGACATTATTGAGACAATTGAACATTTTAAAGACTTGCAAAAAGATGATCCAGATTTTTCTATAAGATAAAATATGACCTTGAAGGCAGGGCAGAAAACATTTTTTGGGTGGATGGCTTGGCACAGAAAGCTTATACGGAGGCATATCATGATTGTGTCTCCTTTGACACAACCTACATGACCAATATGTACAACATGCCTTTTGCTCCGTTCATTGGGATCAACCGTCATGGGCAATCTTTCATGTTGGGCTACGCGTTTGTGAGACAAGAAATGGAGACCATCTTTGTTTGGGTTTTTGGAGCTTTCCTAGAGGCTATGAATGGAAGGGCACCAGATAACATCATTATTGATCAGGATGTGGAAATGAAGGAGTCCATAAAGAACATATTTCCCACAAGTGTGCACCGATGTTGTCAGTGGCACATCATGAAAAAAGCTCAAGAGAAAGTTGGATGGTTGCTAGGCCGGAACCCGGGATTGTTTGAAGATTTCAACCTTTGCGTTGATTTCAGTTTCACACCAGATGAGTTTGAACAGAATTGGGCTGCTTTGATGATGAAATATGAGGCAATTACACACACCCATTTTGAGAAACTTTATGAATATAGGAACACTTGGGTGCCATGTTACTTCAAGCATAATTTTTTCCTTCTTGCAGTCTACGCAACGAAGTGAGGGGTTCAATGCAGTCTTGAAGCGGTATGTCAACCCTCACAAGTCAATTCTGAACTTTGCGAAGCAGTACGAAAAAATACAGACACACATCATCGTCAAGGAAGGGTGCAATGACTACAGGACAAAACATCTGGATCTTGACATGTGGTCACAATTCCCAGTAGAGAAGCAGACATACAAGACATACACTAGAGATCTTTACTGCAAGTTCCGTGATGAGTTTTTGATGATTGGCCACTACAATGCATTCCAAATTGGTGTGGAAACGTTTGAGCTGAGACCAAATACAGAATGAGTTGTGAAGTATGGTTCCAGGAACTACTTAGTGGTGGCAAAAATACCCGAGGGACACTATTCATATGAGTGTTGCAAAATGGAGAGGGATGGCATCCTTTGTTGCCACATACTTAAAGTGTTCACGCATATTGGGCTTGATGTCATCCCGGAGCAGTACATGCTGCAGCATTGGACGCCAATTACTGTCCCAAGTGTGCCAAGTGCCACTAGCCAGCAGTCTGATGTAATGCCTCCCACCTCTCTAAAGGAAATTAGGCATGCAAACATGACTGCAGATTTCTAGAAACTAGCAAAGTTTGCTTGTGGTTCTGATGCAGCAAAAGACATTGTTGATAAGAACATGCATGCGCTCACAGAGATTGTGCAGCTGAACAAGTCTATAAGGACAAAAAAGGGTTGCAAGAGAAGCAGGTCCGTCCGCTGGTGATAACAACCAGGATCCTCCCGTGCGGCCTACATCTACAGGGCCTACTCCAGCAACTACCCCTATTGGTCGTGCTCCACCACCTACTCCCATGGGCCGTGGTCGACCACCTCCTCCCATGGGCCGTGGTGGTTTTGGTGGAGCACCTCCTCCAATGGACCGTGGTGCTTGTTGTCCATCACTTACTCCCATGGGCCATGGTAGTCGTGGTCCACCATCTCCTCCCACGGGTCGTGCTGCTCATGGTCCAGCGCCTTCTCCCATGGGTCGTGCTGAACCACCTCCACCGATGGGTCATGTTGGGCCACGTGTGAGTAATGCTTCAACACCTCTTCCTATGGGTAACACAACACAAGGCCATCCTAACCGCACTGAGCAGATGTCGCCTAAGAGCAACGACAATGACGATGCAACTCCTAGGGATCCGCCAAAGTCAACTACATAAGGGAGGGAAAGGAGGAGACACTATCATTCAGTTCTTGAACTACACCCGAAAAGGAAAAACAGGTGCAGCTACTGCAACTCAGATAAGCACAATGCCGCTAGCTGCTCTACAAAGTTGGCGTGACAACTTGGTGACATAGAAGCAATAGATAAATGGGGAAACCATCAAAAGGCTTGCACTGTTAGGGCATGGATGGAGCTATGAAGATCCAGCAACAAAAAACTGCTTTGGAAACTTCTTCTTTGTCTTCTTTAAACTTACATGGTACCCCATTTGTATTCATGTTAAAAAGTGGCAGACTATCACTTGGCTATGTGTGAGACTACATATTTACCTATTTATGCCTTTGTTGGCAAATTTACACATTTACGCATGTTGCTTGGTAAAACAATGTTACCATGTGTGTTTTCTTTTAGTGATTGATTTTTTGATGGTTTGCCAAAATCGAAAGGAACTGTGCAAGTTAATTAGAACCAATGTGCAAGTGTCTGCCCTATATGTGCAACTGTAACATCTCCAAGTACTATGCCATGTACAAAGGAAAAGAAAAATGACTAAAATTGTATCATTCTTAGGGTTAAAAACAGCCACAAAAATACTCAAGAAACAGAATGTGCAACCTGGGCAAAAAAAGGCTCACGTAAAATTGTGCAACTGAACTTGTACTGGGTGTGCAACTGATTGGGTACCATTGTGCAACTATTATGTAGACTGATGGTAGCGGATAAAAAGGGAGCAAAAACAAAACTTACTCTTTGTACCGTAGAATTTCCCTCCACGGGGCTTTGTTGAGAGCAAAGTCAACCATCTTGTGGGTCATTATCCTTCTCATGCTTAGGCACTCTTTTGGTTCGTAGTTTGGCAATTGTCTCCCATTCGAAATGCTAGTATTGACAACATGAACAGACCACATTCATTGATGTGCAAAAAAAGAAGGAAAAAACACATTGTTATTTTGACGTGAGATGGGTCCATACTCGTGCAACTGAAAAACATAGTAAAAGAAAAATATTTTTGTTGCAACTAACAACCTTTTTTTTGCAAAACCATGTTCTTGACCATGCAAATTTCCCCCCTGAACTGTTGTTGTTTCCAAATCCAAGAAGAGAAAGGTGGACAAACATACATTATAGATTCTCTTTGTATCATGCAACTAGCTCAAAAAAATGTGCAACTCCTCATTGACCAGTGTGCAACTGTATGAAGACTTTGTGCAACCAAATGGTGTGGTTGGTGCCAAAAAAAATTTGAGGTCCATGCACCGCCCCCACCCCCTAGTTGAATTTTCTCTTGATCAGAAGCCAACTATAAAAAAATGAAAGAGGGAAATGGCATGCATGCATGACTTACTTCCCGAGTTGCTTGGGTACATCAATGTCGACGACTTGAAAGTGAATGATATTGTGCTCTGGGTAATGCTGCTTCCATAAACACCTCACTGCTCCCGCCATAGTTAAAGCATAGTGCATTAAGTCAGGGTTGTCGAGCTTCCTCCAAGAATCTAGCACCTCAAAACGTTGATCCCTTAAGTTGATGTTAAACACCCAGTAGTGTCTGCCTCCTTCTCGATCATTGGGATCAGCAAACTCAAGCACAGGGAGCATCACCTGAACATATTAACAACACAGAAAAAGAAGGCAAAAAATAAAAATAACTATGAGTTGTGCAGAATTGCCCAGTGAAACCTAAGAGCTATGCAACAAGAAAAGTTAAAAAACGCAAAGATTGTGTGGCCAGAAAAAAAACTGACCATATCTTGACAGTCTAGGTGATTAGTCTTCTCAAATTTAGAATGTATCTCGGCAGCATTGTATATTCCTTGCTGCAAGCGTGTCTGCATTGGAAAAGACGAGTCTTAGGAAACACACTATAAAAAGGAAAGGGACAAGGAATATTGTGTGAAACAAGAACAACAGTTCTCATTCAACTTACAGCAACCCTGAGTGGCATGATGACCTTCTTCGAGTCCTTAGGTAAGGTTTCCCTGATTTGGATAAGTGCAGCTTCGACAACACCGTTTGATAGCCATTTGGTAGGCTTCATTGAATCAGCCAACTCCTTTAGACTCACAAAGTACCCATCATAGTTAATGATGTCAGGGCAGTTCGGAAAAAAATACGAGGACAAAGGAAAAAAACAAAAACAGGATTAACTGGTTGCCGTAAAGACATGAAAAGTAAATGAAAAAAAATGAGTAACTATTGTTTAGGTGTACAGGCCTGATGTGCCAACTGTATAACTACTGTTGTGCAAGTGATGTTGCATGAAATTGCAACTACAAAACTGACTATTCCAACTATTAAAAAACTGAATTACTATTGTTGTGCTACTATTACATATTTCTATGACAAAAAAGATGTTTAATTGTATTACTATTTTTGTGCAATTTCAAATAGACATGAAACTCCTGTTGGGGAATGTAGTAATTTCAAAAAAATTCCTACGCACACACAAGATCATGGTGATGCATAGCAACGAGAGGGGAGAGAGTTGTCCACGTACCCTCGTAGACCGAAAGCGGACGCGTTAGAACAACGCGGTTAATATAGTCGTACGTCTTCACGGCCCGACCGATCAAGCACCGAAACTACGGCACCTCCGAGTTCTAGCACACGTTCAGCTCGATGACGTTCCCCGTACTCCGATCCAGCAGAATGTCGGGGAAGAGTTTCGTCAGCACGACGGCGTGGTGACGATCTTGATGTTCTACCGTCGTAGGGCTTCGCCTAAGCACCGCTACAATATTATCGAGGACTATGGTGGAGGGGGGCACCGCACACGGCTAAGAGATCAAGAGATCAATTGTTGTGCCTATGGGGTGCCCCCTCCCCCGTACATAAATGAGTGGAGGAGGGGACCGGCCAAGGGGGGTGGCGTGCCCTAGGGGGGGAGTCCAACCCCAACCGGGAGTAGGACTCCCCCTTTTCCTATTAGGAAAGGGAGAGGGAAGGAAGAGGGGGGAGGGAAGAAGGAAAGGGGGGCCGCCCCCCTCCCAATTCGGATTGGGCTTGGGGGGGAGCCCCCTCCTTCGCTCCTTCTCCCTCCTTTCCACTAAGGCCCAATAAGGCCCATATACCTCCCGGGGGGTTCCGATAACCTCTCGGAGCTCCGGTATTGTCCCAATCTCACCCGAAACCTTTCTGGTGTCCAAATATAGTCGTCCAATATATCGATGTTTATGTCTCGACCATTTAGAGACTCCTCATCAAGTCCGTGATCACATCCGAGACTCCGAACAACCTTCGGTACATCAAAACTCATAAACTCATAATAAAACTGTCAACGAAACCTTAAGCGTGTGGACCCTAAGGGTTCGAGAACTATGTAGACATGATCGAGACTCGTTTCCAGTCAATAACCAATAGCGGAACCTGGATGCTCATATTGGCTCCTACATATTCTACGAAGATCTTTATCGGTCAAACCGCATAACAACATACGTTGTTCCCTTTGTCATTGGTATGTTACTTGCCCGAGATTCGATCGTCGGTATCCAATACCTAGTTCAATCTCATTACTGGCAAGTCTCTTTACTCGTTACGTAATGCATCATTCCGTAACTAACTCATTAGCTACGTTGCTTGCAAGGCTTGTAGTGATGTGCATTACTGAGAGGGCCCAGAGATACCTCTCCGACAATCGGAGTGACAAATCCTAATCCCGAAATACGCCAACTCAACATGTACCTTTGGAGACACCTGTAGAGCTCCTTTATAATCACCCAGTTACGTTGTGACGTTTGGTAGAACACAAAGTGTTCCTCCGGTAAACGGGAGTTGCATAATCTCATAGTCGTAGGAACATGTATAAGTCATGAAGAAAGCAATAGCAACATACTAAATGATTAAGTGCTAAGCTAACGGAATGGGTCAAGTCAATCACATCATTCTCCTAATGATGTGATCCCGTTAATCAAATGACAACTCATGTCTATGGCTAGGAAACTTAACCATCTTTGATTCACGAGCTAGTCAAGTAGAGGCATACTAGTGACACTATGTTTGTCTATGTATTCACACATGTATTATGTTTCTGGTTAATAAAATTCTAGCATGAATAATAAACATTTATCATGAAATAAGGAAATAAATAATAACTTTATTATTGCCTCTAGGGCATATTTCCTTCAGTCTCCCACTTGCACTAGAGTCAATAATCTAGTTCACATCACCATGTGATTTAACACCAATATTCACATCTGTATGTGATTAACACCCATAGTTCACATCGTCATGTGACCAACACCCAAAGGGTTTACTAGAGTCAATAATCTAGTTTACATTGATATGTGATTAACACCCAAAGAGTACTAAGGTGTGATCATGTTTTACTCGTGAGAGAAGTTTAGTCAACGGGTCTGTCACATTCAGAGCCGTATGTATTTTGCAAATATTCTATATCTACAATGCTCTGCACGAAGCTACTCTAGCTAATTGCTCCCGCTTTTAATATGTATCCAGATTGAGACTTAGAGTCATCTGGATCGGTGTAAAAGCTTACACCGATGTAACTCTTTACGACGGGCTCTTTTATCACCTCCATAATCAAGAAATATTTCCTTAGTCCTCACTAAGGATATTCTTGACCAATGTCTAGTGATCTACTCCTAGATCACTATTGTACTCCCTTGCCAAATTCAGAGCAAGGTATACAATAGGCCTGGTACATAGCATACTTTATAGAACCTATGACTGAGGCATAGGGAATGACTTTCATTCTTCTTTTCTATTTTCTGCCGTGGTCGGGATTTGAGTCTTACTCAATTTCACACCTTTGCAACACAGGCAAGAACTCCTTCTTTGACTGTTCCATTTTGAATTACTTCAAAATCTTATCAAGGTATGTACTCATTGAAAAATCTTATCAAGCGTCTTGATCTATCTCTATAGATCTTGATGCCCAATGTGTAAGCAGCTTCACTGAGGTCTTTCATTGAAAAACTTTTATTCAAGTATCCTTTTATGCTATCCAGAAATTCTATATCATTTCCAATCAACAATATGTCATCTACATATAGTTTTAGAAAATGCTACAGAGCTCCCACTTACTTTCTTGTAAATACAGGCTTCTCCAAAAGTCTGTATAAAACCATATGCTTTGATCAAGTCATCAAAGCGTATATTCCAACTCCGAGATGCTTGCACCAGTCCATAGATGGATCGCTGGAGCTTGCACATTTTGTTAGCACCTTTAGGATTGACAAAACCTTCTGGTTGCATCATATACAACTCTCCTTTAATAAATCCATTAAGGAATGCAGTTTTGACATCCATTTGCCAGATTTCATAAAATGTGGCAATTGCTAACATGATTCGGATAGACTTAAGCATCGATACAAGTGAGAAAATCTCATTGTATTCAACACCTTGAACTTGTCGAAAAACCTTTTGCGACAAGTCGAGCTTTGTAGATAGTAACACTACTATCAGCGTATGTCTTCCTCTTGAAGATCCATTTATTTTCTATGGCTTGCCGATCATCGGGCAAGTCCACCAAAGTCCACACTTTATTCTTATGCATGGATCCCATCTCAGATTTCATGGCCTCAAACCATTTCGCGGAATCTGGGCTCATCATCGCTTCCTCATAGTTCGTAGGTCTATCATGGTCTAGTAACATGACTTCCAGAACAGGATTACCGTACCACTCTGATGCGTACTGCATTTTGGAAGACCTACGAGGTTTTGTAGTAACTTAATCTGAAGTTTCATGATCATCATCATTAGCTTCCTCACTAATTGGTGTAGGAATCACTGGAACTGATTTCTATGATGAACTACTTTCCAATTCGGGAGAAGGTACAAATTACCTTATTAAGATCTACTTTCCTCCCACTCACTTCTTTCGAGAGAAACTCCTTATCTAGAAAGGATCCATTCTTAGCAACGAATATTTTGCCTTCGGATCTGTGATTAGAAGGTGTACCCAACAATCTCCTTTGGGTATCCTATGAAGACGCATTTCTCCGATTTGGGTTCGAGCTTATCAGGTTGAAACTTTTTCACATAAGCATCGCAACTCCAAACTTTAAGAAACGACAGCTTAGGTTTATTGCTAAACCATAGTTCATACGGTGTCATCTTAACGGATTTAGATGGTGCCCTATTTTAACTTGAATGCAACTATCTCTAATGCTTAACCCTAAAACGATATTGGTGAATCGGCAAGAGACATCATTGATCGCACCATATCAAATAAAGTGTGGTTATGACGTTCGGACACACCGTTACGCTGTGGTGTTCCAGGTGACATGAGTTTGTGAAACTATTCCACATTATTTTAACTGAAGGCCAAACTCGTAGCTCAAATATTCATCTCTACGATCAGATCATAGAAACTTTATTTTCTTGTTATGATGATTTTTCCACTTCACTTTGAAATCCTTTGAACCTTTCAACTATTTCAGACTTATGTTTCATCAAGTAGATATACGTATATCTGCTCAAATCATCTGTGAAGGTTAGAAAATAATGATACCCGCCACGAGCCTTAATACTCATTGGTATTCATACATCAGTATGTATTATTTCCAACAAGTCAGCAGCTCGTTCCATTGTTCCGGAGAACGGAGTTTTAGTCATCTTGCCCAAAAGGCACGGTTCGCAAGCATCAAATGATTCATAACCAAGTGATTCCAAAAATCCATCTTTATGGAGTTTCTTCATGCGCTTTACACCGATATGACCCAAATGGGAGTGCCACAAATAAGTTGCACTATCATTATTAACTTTGCATCTTTTGGCATCAATATTATGAATATGTGTATCACTACGATCGAGATCCAACAAACTATTTTCATTGTGTGTATGACCATTGAAGGTTTTATTCATGTAAACAGAACAACAATTATCCTTTGACTTTAAATGAATAACCGTATTGCAATAAACATGATCAAATCATATTCATGCTCAACGCAAACGCCAAATAACATTTATTTAGGTTTAACACTAATCCCAAAAGTATAGGGAGTGTGTGATGATGATCATATCAATCTTGGAACTACTTCCAACACTCATCGTCACTTCCCCCTCAACTAGTCTCTGTTTATTCTGTAACTCCTGTTTCGAGTTACTAATCTTAGCAACCGAACAAGTATCAAATACTCAGGGGCTACTATAAACACTAGTAAGGCACACATCAATAACCTGTATATCAAATATACCCTTGTTCACTTTGCCATCCTTCTTATCCACCAAATATCCAGGGCATTTCCGCTTCCAGTGACCATTTCCTTTGCAGTGTAAGCACTCAGTTTCAGGCTTTGGTCTAGCTTTGGGCTTCTTCGCGGGAGTGACAACTTGCTTGTCATTCTACTTGAAGTTCCCTTTCTTTCCCTTTTCTTGAAACTAGTGGTCTTGTCAATTATCAACACTTGATGCTCTTTATTGATTTCTACCTTCGTTGATTTCAGCATCACGAAGAGCTCGGGAATCATTAAAGTCATCCCTTGCTTTACTATAGTTCATCACGAAGTTCTACTAACTTGGTGATGGTGACTAGAGAACTTTGTCAATCACTATCTTATCTGGAAGATTAACTCCCACTTGATTCAAGCGATTGTAGTACTCAGACAATCTGAGCACATGCTCACTAGTTGAGCGATTCTCCTCCATCTTTTACCAATAGAACTTGTTGGAGACTTCATATCTCTCAACTCGGGTATTTGCTTGAAATATTACCTTCAATTCCTGGAACATCTCATATGGTCCATTGATACGTCTCCAACGTATCTACTTTTCCAAACACTTTTGCCCTTGTTTTGGACTCTAACTTGCATGATTTGAATGAAACTAACCCGGACTAATGCTGTTTTCAGTAGAACTACCATGATGTTGTTTTATGTGTAGAAAAGAAAAGTTCTCGGAATGACCTGCAAATCCACGGAGGGAATTTTCAGAATTAATAAGAATTTTTGGCAAAAGAATCAGGGCCAGGGGGCCCAGGGCCTGTCCACGAGACAGGGGGGTGCGCCCCTATCTCGTGGGCCCCCCGGACCTCCTCCGACCTCAACTCTAACTCCATATATACCGTCTCACGGAGAAAAAATCAGAGAGAAAGTTTCATCGCGTTTTATGATACGGAGCCGCCGCCAAGCCCTAATCTCTCTCGGGAGGGCTGATCTGGAGTCCGTTCGGGGCTCCGGAGAGGGGGATTCATCGCTGTCGTCATCATCAACCATCCTCCATCACCAATTTCATGATGCTCACCGCCGTGTGTGAGTAATTCCATCGTAGGCTTGCTGGACGGTGATGGGTTGGATGAAATTTACCACGTAATCAAGTTAGTTTTGTTAGGGTTTGATCCCTAGTATCCACTATGTTCTGAGATTGATGTTGCTATGACTTTGCTATGCTTAATGCTTGTCACTAGGGCCCGAGTGCCATGATTTCAGATCTGAACCTATTATGTTTTCATGAATATATGTGTGTTCTTGATCCTATCTTGCAAGTCTATAGTCACCTATTATGTGTTATGATCGGACAACCCCGAAGTGACAATAATCGGGACACTTCTCGGTGATGACCGTAGTTTGAGGAGTTCGTGTATTCATTATGTGTTAATGCTTTGGTCCGGTTCTCTATTAAAAGTAGGCCTTAATATCCCTTAGTTTCCACTAGGACCCCGCTGCCACGGGAGGGTAGGACAAAAGATGTCATGCAAGTTCTTTTCCATAAGCACGTGTGACTATTTACGGAATACATGCCTACATTACATTGATGAACTGGAGCTAGTTCTATATCACCCTATGTTATAACTATTGCATGAGGAATCGCATCCGGCATAATTATCCACCACTGATCCATTGCCTACGAGCTTTTCATATACTGTTCTTCGCTTATTTACTTTTCCGTTGCTACTGTTACAACTACTACAAAAACCCAAAAACATTTATCTTTACTGTTGCTATTGTTACCATTACTATCATACCACTTTTGCTACTAAATACTTTGCTGCAGATACTAAGTTATCCAAGTGTGGTTGAATTGACAACTCAACTGCTAATACTCAAGAATATTCTTTGGCTCCCCTTGTGTTGAATCAATAAATTTGGGTTGAATACTATACCCTCGAAAGCTGTTGCGATCCCCTATACTTGTGGGTTATCAAGACTAATTTCTGGCGCCGTTGCCGGGGAGCATAGCTCTATTCTCTGAGTCACTTGGGATTTATATCTAAGATCACTATGAAGAACTTGAAAGACGCTAAGACCAAGATTTTACCCTCAACTACGAAGGGAGGTAAGGAACTGCCATCTAGCTCTGCACTAGATTCTCCTTCCGTTATTAGTAAGCTTGCGACACCTAAACCTGCTACTGCTATGAATTCTGATATGTCGCATGTTATTGATGATGCCACTTCTACTTTGCATGATACTTATGATGAAACTACTTCTGTGCGTGATACTACTTTTCCATTAGGTGAATTTCTTGATGAACAACTTGCTAGAGTTAGGGGGAATGAAAATATTGAAGAACCTATTATTGATGATAGTGATGATGAACGTTCCCCCAATGATTATGTATTACATGTTGTTCCTAAGGGTTATGTTATGAACAAAGAAGCTGCTGAAGCTATTCTTGCTTGCAATGATAGAAATGATGTTAAAAAATTATTAGCTAAATGGAAGCAGCAGTCTCTTAATGCTAGAATGAAACCCGATCCTACTTTTGCTACTTCACCTAACTGTGTTACTGATAAGGATTATGAATTCTCTGTTGATCCTGATATTATTATTTTAGTTGAATTTGATCCCTTTTATGGCCTTGAATCTGAAACTGTTGTGGCACATCTTACCAAGTTGAATGACATGGCCACCTTATTTACTCATGATGAGAAGTCGCGCTATTCATATATCCTTAAGATTTTCCCGTTCTCATTAAAGGGTGATGCTAAGACTTGGTATAATTCTCTTGCTCCTGGTTGTGTGCGTAGTCCCCAGGATATGATTTATTACTTCTCTGCTAAATATTCCCTGCTCATAAGAAACAAGCTGCTTTGCGGGAAATATATAATTTTGTGCAAACCAAAGAAGAGAGTCTCCCACAAGCTTGGGGGAGGCTTCTCCGGTTGCTTTATGCTTTGCCCGATCATCATCTTAAGAAAAATGAAATACTTGATATCTTTTATAATGGACTAACCGATGCTTCTAAAGACCACTTGGATAGTTGTGTTGGTTGTGTTTTCAGGGAAAGAAGAGTCGACGAAGCTGAAATATTATTGAATAATATGTTGACTAATGAAAATAATTGGACTCTTCCCGAGCCAGTTCCTGAAGTAATTCCTGAACCAATTGAGCCAACTCCTGAGCCTATTCCTAAACCCACTCCGAAGAAGAGAGGTATTTTATTCCTCAGTCCTGAAGATATGCAAGAGGCAAAGAAATCAATGAAAGAAAAAGGTATTAAAGCTAAAGATGTTAAGAATTTACCTCCTATTGAAGAAATACATGGTCTGAATATACCACTTGAAGAACTACATTGTCTTGATAACCCTGTTGGGGAACGTAGTAATTTCAAAAAAATTCCTACGCACATGCAAGATCATGGTGATGGCATAGCAACGAGAGAAGAGAGTGTTGTCCACGTACCCTCGTAGACCATAAGCGGAAGCGTTATAACAACGCGGTTGATGTAGTCATACGTCTTCACGATCAGACCGATCCAAGCACCGAACGTACGGCACCTCCGAGTTCAGCACACGTTCAGCTCGATGACGATCCCCGGGCTTCGATCCAGCAAAGCTTCGGGGATGAGTTTCGTCAGCACGACGGCGTGGTGACGATGATGATGTTCTACCCTGCAGGGCTTCGCCTAAACTCCGCGACGATATGACCGAGGTGGAATATGGTGGAGGGGGGCACCGCACACGGCTAAGGAACGATCCGTAGATCAACTTGTGTTGTCGTGCCTAGAGGTGCCCCCCTGCCCCCGTATATAAAGGAGCAAGGGGGGAGGAGGCGGCCGGCCTAGGAGGGGCGCGCCAAGGGGAGTCCTACTCCCACCGGGAGTAGGACTCCCTCCTTCCTTGTTGGAGTAGGAGAAGGGGGGAAAGAGGGGGAGAGGAGGAAGGAAAGGGGGGCCGCACCCCTTGTCCAATTCGGACCAGAGGGGGGCTGCGCGCCTCCTTCCTTTCGGCCTCTCTCCTCTATTCCCGTATGGCCCAATAAGGCCCATATACTCCCCGGCGAATTCCCGTAACTCTCCGGTACTCCGAAAAATATCCGAATCACTCGGAACCTTTCCGAACTCCGAATATAGTCGTCCAATATATCGATCTTTACGTCTCGACCATTTCGAGACTCCTCGTCATGTCCCCGATCTCATCCGGGACTCCGAACTCCTTCGGTACATCAAAACTCATAAACTCATAATATAACTATCATCGAAACCTTAAGCGTGCGGACCCTACGGGTTCGAGAACTATGTAGACATGACCTAGAACTATTATTGGTCAATAACCAATAGCGGAACCTGGATGCTCATATTGGCTCCTGCATGTTCTACGAAGATCTTTATCGGTCAAACCGCATAACAACATACGTTGTTCCTTTTGTCATCGGTATGTTACTTGCCCGAGATTCGATCGTCGGTATCCAATACCTAGTTCAATCTCGTTACCGGCAAGTCTCTTTAATCGTTCCATAATGCATCATCCCGTAACCAACTCATTTGGTCACATTGCTTGCAAGGCTTATAATGATGTGCATTACCGAGAGGGCCCAGAGATACCTCTGCGACAATCGGAGTGACAAAACCTAATCTCGAAATACACCAACTCAACATGTACCTTCGGAGACACCTGTAGTACTCCTTTATAATCACCCAGTTACGTTGTGACGTTTGGTAGTACCCAAAGTGTTCCTCCGGTAAATGGGAGTTGCATAATTTCATAGTTACAGGAACATGTATAAGTCATGAAGAAAGCAATAGCAACATACTAAACGATCAAGTGCTAGGCTAACGGAATGGGTCATGTCAATCACATCATTCTCCTAATGATGTGATCCCATTAATCAAATGACAACACATGTCTATGGTTAGGAAACATAACCATCTTTGATTAATGAGCTAGTCAAGTAGAGGCATACTAGTGACTATATGTTTGTCTATGTATTCACACATGTATCATGTTTCCGGTTAATACAATTCTAGCATGAATAATAAACATTTATCATGAAATAAGGAAATAAATAATAACTTTATTATTGCCTCTAGGGCATATTTCCTTCAGTCTCCCACTTGCACTAGAGTCAATAATCTAGTTCACATTGCTATGTGATTTAACACCAATATTCACATCTGCATGTGATTAATGCCCATAGTTCACATCATCATGTGATCAACACCCAAAGGGTTTACTAGAGTCAATAATCTAGTTCACATCGCTATGTGATTAACACCCAAAATAGTACTAAGGTATGATCATGTTTTGCTCGTGAGAGAAGCTTAGTCAACGGGTCTGTCATATTCAGAGCCGTATGTATTTTGCTAATATTCTATGTCCACAATGCTCTGCACGGAGCTACTCTAGCTAATTGCTCCCACTTTCAATATGTATCCAGATTGAGACTTAGAGTCATCTGGATTAGTGTAAAAGTTTGCACCGATGTAACTTTTACAACAAACTCTTTTATCACCTCCATAATCGAGAAATATCTCCTTAGTCCTCACTAAGGATATTCTTGACCGCTGTCCAGTGATCTACTATTAGATCGAAATTGTATTCCTTTTGCCAAACTCAGAGCAAGGTATACAATATGTCTGGTTCACAGCATAGCATACTTTATAGAACCTATGACTGAGGCATAGGGAACATTTTTCATTTTCTCTCTATCTTCTGCTGTGGTCGGGCATTGAGTTTGACTCAACTTCACACCTTGTAGCACAGGCAAGAATCCTTTCTTTGCCTGATCCATTTTGAACTTTTTCAAAATTTTGTCAAGGTATGTGCTTTGTGAAAGTCCTATTAAGCGTCTTGATCTATCTCTATAGATCTTGATGCCCAATATGTAAGCAGCTTCACCGAGGTCTTTCATTGAAAAACTTTTATTCAAGTATCCTTTTATGCTATCCAGAAATTCTATATCATTTCCAATTAATAATATGTCATCTACATATAAAATTAGAAATGCTACAAAGCTCCCACTCACTTTCTTGTAAATACAGACTTCTCCAAAAGTCTGTATAAAACCATATGCTTTGATCACACTATCAAAGCGTTTATTCCAACTTCGAGATGCTTGCACCAGTCCATAGATGGATCGCTGGAGCTTGCACACTTTGTCAGCACCTTTTGGATCAACAAAACCTTACAGCTGCATCATATACAACTCTTCTTCTAGAAATCCATTCAAGAATGCAGTCTTGACATCCATTTGCCAAATTTCATAATCATGAAATGCAGCAATAGCTAACATGATTCGGACGGACTTAAGCATCGCTACGGGTGAGAAAGTCTCATCATAGTCAACCCCTTGAACTTGTCGAAAACCTTTTGCAACAAGTCGAGCTTTATAGACAGTTATATTACCATCAGCGTCAGTCTTCTTCTTAAAGATCCATTTATTCTCAATGGCTTGCCGATCATCGGGCAAGTCAACCAAAGTCCATACTTTGTTTTCATACATGGATCCCATCTCAGATTTCATGGCTTCTAGCCATTTTGCGGAATCCGGGCTCATCATCGCTTCCTCATAGTTCGTAGGTTCATCATGGTCAAGTAACATGACTTCCAGAATAGGATTACTGTACCACTCTGGTGCGGATCTTACTCTGGTAGACCTACGAGGTTCAGTAGAAACTTGATCTGAAGTTTCATGATCATTATCATTAGCTTCCTCACTAATTGGTGTAGTTGTCACAGGAACTGGTTCTCGTGATGAACTACTTTCCAATAAGGGAGTAGATATCTCATCAAGTTCTACTTTCCTCCCACTCACTTCTTTCGAGAGAAACTCCTTCTCTAGAAATGATCCATTCTTAGCAGCGAATGTCTTGCCTTCAGATCTGTGATAGAAGGTGTACCCAATAGTCTCTTTTGGGTATCCTATGAAGACACATTTCTCCGATTTAGGTTCGAGCTTATCTGGTTGAAGTTTCTTCACATAAGCATCGCAGCCCCAAACTTTAAGAAACGACAACTTTGGTTTCTTGCCAAACTACAGTTCATAAGGCGTCGTCTCAACGGATTTTGATGGTGCCCTATTTAACATGAATGCGTCCGTCTCTAAAGCAGAACCCCAAAACGATAGCGGTAAATCAGTAAAAGACATCATAGATCGCACCATATCAAGTAAAGTACGATTATGACGTTCGGACACACCATTTCGTTGTGGTGTTCCAGGTGGCGTGAGTTGCGAAACTATTCCACATTGTTTCAAGTGTAGGCCAAACTCATAACTCAAATATTCTCCTCCACGATCAGATCGTAGATACTTTATTTTCTTGTTATGATGATTTTCCACTTCACTCTGAAATTCTTTGAACTTTTCAAATGTTTCAGACTTGTGTTTCATCAAGTAGATATACCCATATCTGCTCAAATCATCTGTGAAGGTGAGAAAATAACGATACCCGCCGCGAGCCTCAACATTCATTGGGCCACAAACATCAGTATGTATGATTTACAACAAATCAGTTGCTCGCTCCATAGTTCCGGAGAACGGCGTTTTAGTCATCTTGCCCATAAGGCACGGTTCGCAAGTACCAAGTGATTCATAATCAAGTGATTCCAAAAGTCCATCAGTATGGAGTTTCTTCATGCGCTTTACACCGATATGACCCAAACGGCAGTGCCACAAATAAGTTGCACTATCATTATTAACTCTGCATCTTTTGGTTTCAACACTATGAATATGTGTATCACTACTATCGAGATTTAATAAAAATAGACCACTCTTCAAGGGTGCATGACCATAAAAGATATTACTCATATAAATAGAACAACCATTATTGTCTGATTTAAATGAATAACCGTCTCGCATCAAACAAGATCCAGATATAATGTTCATGCTCAACGCTGGCACCAAATAACAATTATTCAGGTCTAAAACTAATCCCGAAGGTAGATGTAGAGGTAGCGTGCCGACCGCGATCACATCGACTTTGGAACCATTTCCCACGCGCATCGTCACCTCGTCCTTGGCCAGTGCTCGCTTATTCCGTAGTCCCTGTTTCGAGTTGCAAATATTAGCAACAGAACCTGTATCAAATACCCAGGTGCTACTACGAGCTCTAGTTAGGTACACATCAATAACATGTATATCACATATACCTTTGTTCACTTTGCCATCCTTCTTATCCGCCAAATACTTGGGGCAGTTCCGCTTCCAGTGACCAGTCTGCTTGCAGTAGAAGCACTCAGTTTCAGGCTTAGGTCCAGACTTGGGTTTCTTCTCTTGAGCAGCAACTTGCTTGCTGTTCTTCTTGAAGTTCCCCTTCTTCTTCCCTTTGCCCTTTTTCTTGAAACTAGTGGTCGTGTTGACCATCAACACTTGATGCTCCTTCTTGATTTCTACCTCCGCAGCTTTTAGCATTGCGAAGAGCTCGGGAATAGTCTTGTTCATCCCTTGCATATTATAGTTCATCACAAAGCTCTTGTAGCTTGGTGGCAGTGATTGGAGAATTCTGTCAATGACGCTATCATCCGGAAGATTAACTCCCAGTTGAATCAAGTGATTATTATACCCAGACATTTTGAGTATATGTTCACTGACAGAACTATTCTCCTCCATCTTGCAGCTGTAGAACTTATTGGAGACTTCATATCTCTCAATCCAGGCATTTGCTTGAAATATTAACTTCAACTCCTGGAACATCTCATATGCTCCATGACATTCAAAACGTCGTTGAAGACCCGGTTCTAAGCCGTAAAGCATGGCACACTGAACTATAGAGTAGTCATCAGCTTTGCTCTGCCAGACGTTCTTAACATCGTCAGTTGCATCAGCAGCAGGCCTGGCACCCGGCGGTGCTTCCAGAACGTAACTTTTCTGTGCAGCAATGAGGATAATCCTCAGGTTACGGACCCAGTCCGTGTAATTGCTACCATCATCTTTCAACCTCGCTTTCTCAAGGAACGCATTAAAATTCAACGGAACAACATCGCGAGCCATCTATCTACAACAAACATAGATAAGCAAAATACTATCAGGTACTAAGTTCATGATAAATTTAAGTTTCAATTAATCATATTACTTTAGAACTCCCACTTAGACAGACATCTCTCTAGTCATCTAAGTGATCACGTGATCCAAATCAACTAAACCATAACCGATCATCACGTGAGATGGAGTAGTTTTCAATGGTGAACATCACTATGTTGATCATATCTACTATATGATTCACGCTCGACCTTTCGGTCTCCGTGTTCCAAGGTCACTGCATATGCTAGGCTCGTCATGTTTAACCTGAGTATTCTGCGTGTGCAAAACTGGCTTGCACCCGTTGTAGATGGACGTAGAGCATATCACACCCGATCATCACGTGGTGTCTGGGCACGACGAACTTTGGCAATGGTGCATACTCAGGGAGAACACTTCTTGATAATTTTAGTGAGAGATCATCTTAAAATGCTACCGTCAATCAAAGCAAGATAAGATGCATAAAGGATAAACATCACATGCAATCAATATAAGTGATATGATATGGCCATCATCATCTTGTGCTTGTGATCTCCATCTCTGAAGCACCGTCATGATCACCATCGTCACCGGCGCGACACCTTGATCTTCATCGTAGCATCGTTGTCGTCTCGCCAACTATTGCTTCTACGACTATCGCTACCACTTAGTGATAAAGTAAAGCAATTACAGGGCGTTTGCATTTCATACAATAAAGCGACAACCATATGGCTCCTGCCAGTTGCCGATAACTTCAGTTACAAAACATGATCATCTCATACAATAAAATATAGCATCACGTCTTGACCATATCACATCACAACATGCCCTGCAAAAACAAGTTAGACGTCCTCTACTTTGTTGTTGCAAATTTTACGTGGCAGCTACGGGCTTTTAGCAAGAACCATTCTTACCTACGCATAAAAACCACAACGATAGTTTGTCAAGTTGGTGCTGTTTTAACCTTCGCAAGGACCGGGCGTAGCCACACTTGATTCAGCTAAAGTGAGAGAGACAGACACCCGCCAGCCACCTTTAAGCACGAGTGCTCGCAACCGTGAAACTAGTCTCGCGTAAGCGTACGCGTAATGTCGGTCCGGGCCGCTTCATCTCACAATACCGCCGAACCAAAGTATGACATGCTGGTAAGCAGTATGACTTGTATCGCCCACAACTCACTTGTGTTCTACTCGTGCATATAACATCAACGCATAAAACCAGGCTCGGATGCCACTGTTGGGGAACGTAGTAATTTCAAAAAAATTCCTACGCCCACGCAAGATCATGGTGATGGCATAGCAACGAGAGAAGAGAGTGTTGTCCACGTACCCTCGTAGACCGTAAGCGGAAGCGTTATAACAACGCGGTTGATGTAGTCGTACGTCTTCACGATCCGACCGATCCAAGCACCGAACGTACGGCACCTCCGAGTTCAGCACACGTTCAGCTCGATGACGATCCCCGGACTCCGATCTAGCAAAGCTTCGGGGATGAGTTCCGTCAGCACGACGGCGTGGTGACAATGATGATGTTCTACCAGCGCAGGGTTTCGCCTAAACTCCGCGATGATATGACCGAGGTGGAATATGGTGGAGGGGGGCACCGCACACGGCTAAGGAACGATCCGTAGATCAACTTGTGTTGTCGTGCCTAGAGGTGCCCCCCTGCCCCCCGTATATAAAGGAGTAAGGGGGGAGGAGGCGGCCGGCCTAGGACTCCCTCCTTCCTTGTTGGAGTAGGAGAAGGGGGGAAAGAGGGGGAGAGGAGGAAGGAAAGGGGGGCCGCACCCCTTGTCCAATTCGGACCAGAGGGGGGCTGCGCGCCTCCTTCCTTTCGGCCTCTCTCCTCTATTCCCGTATGGCCCAATAAGGCCCATATACTCCCCGGCGAATTCCCGTAACTCTCCGGTACTCCGAAAAATACCCGAATCACTCGGAACCTTTCCGAACTCCGAATATAGTCGTCCAATATATCGATCTTTACGTCTCGACCATTTCGAGACTCCTCGTCATGTCCCCGATCTCATCCGGGACTCCGAACTCCTTCGGTACATCAAAACTCATAAACTCATAATATAACTGTCATCGAAACCTTAAGCGTGCGGACCCTACGGGTTCGAGAACTATGTAGACATGACCTAGAACTATTCTTGGTCAATAACCAATAGCGGAACCTGGATGCTCATATTGGCTCCTACATGTTCTACGAAGATCTTTATCGGTCAAACCGCATAACAACATACGTTGTTCCCTTTGTCATCGGTATGTTACTTGCCCGAGATTCAATCGTTGGTATCCAATACCTATTTCAATCTCGTTACCGGCAAGTCTCTTTACTCATTCCGTAATGCATCATCCCGTAACCAACTCATTTGGTCACATTGCTTGCAAGGCTTATAATGATGTGCATTACCGAGAGGGCCCAGAGATACCTCTCCGACAATCGGAGTGACAAAACCTAATCTCGAAATACGCCAACTCAACATGTACCTTCGGAGACACCTGTAGTACTCCTTTATAATCACCCAGTTACGTTGTGACGTTTGGTAGTACCCAAAGTGTTCCTCCGGTAAACGGGAGTTGCATAATCTCATAGTTACAGGAACATGTATAAGTCATGAAGAAAGCAATAGCAACATACTAAACGATCAAGTGCTAGGCTAACGAAATGGGTCATGTCAATCACATCATTCTCCTAATGATGTGATCCCATTAATAAAATGACAACACATGTCTATGGTTAGGAAACATAACCATCTTTGATTAATGAGCTAGTCAAGTAGAGGCATACTAGTGACTATATGTTTGTCTATGTATTCACACATGTATCATGTTTCCGGTTAATACAATTCTAGCATGAATAATAAACATTTATCATGAAATAAGGAAATAAATAATAACTTTATTATTGCCTCTAGGGCATATTTCCTTCAAACCCGACACAGGTAGTAAAGGTACATTCTCTCTATAGATATGATAAAGTTGAAATACCCTCTACTAAATTTCATAGCCCATGCTTAGATGAATTTGATGACTTTATGGCTAAACAAGAAAGTTTTAATGCTTATGTTGGTAGAGAATTAAAGAATAATGCTTTTGAGATAGGACGCGTAGGTGATAATCTGGCTAGAGTCAAAGATGAACTTCACCGCGTTAGCAAATATGCTTCTATGGTTGCTACTCAAGCTGAGTTAGTGCTCAAGGCTCAAAATGATTTGCTTGAGGAATTGAATAATAAAAATGACTTTGCCGTTAGAGTGGCTACTAGAACTGGTAGAATGACTCAGGTTCCTTTGTATCCTGAAGGCCACCCTAAATGAATTGAACAAGATTCTCAGAATAAGAATCTAGATGTTCCTAGTTCTTCTAAGAAGAAGAAAAAGAAAAATGATAGGACTGTGCAAACTTCTAGAGAACCTAATATAGAAACACTTGAGAATCCCAATAATACTTCTATTTCTGATGCTGAAACGCAATCAGGTGATGAACATGAACCCGATGATAATGATAATGATAATGTTCATGTTGATGCTCAACCTAGTAATAACAACAATGTAGAGATTGAACCTGCTGTTGATCTTGATAACCTACAATCAAGAAACCAACGTTATGATAAGAGAGATTTTGTTGCTAGGAAGCACGGTAAGGAAAGAGAACCATGAGTTCAGAAACCCATGCCCTTTCCTCCTAAACCATCCAAGTCAAAGGATGATGAGGATTTTGAGCGCTTTGCTGAAATGATTAGACCTATTTTCTTACGTATGCGCTTAACTGATATGCTTAAAGTAAATCCTTATGCTAAATACATGAAGGATATCATCACAAAAAAAGAAAGATACCGGAAGCTGAAATTTCCACCATGCTTGCTAATTACACTTTTAAGGGTGGAATACCAAAGAAACTTGGAGATCCGGGTGTTCCAACTATACCATGCTCCATTAAAAGAAATTATGTTAGAACTGCTTTATGTGATCTTGGAGCCGGTGTTAGTGTTATGCCTCTCTGTTTATATCATAGACTTGAATTAAATAAGTTGACACCTACTGAAATATCTCTGCAAATGGCTGATAAATCAACTGCTATACCTGTGGGTATTTGTGAGGATGTGCCTGTTGTGGTTGCGAATGTCACTATCTTAACGGACTTTGTTATTCTTGATATTCCCGATGACAATAGTATGTCTATTATCCTTGGTAGACCTTTTCTTAATACTACAGGGGCTGTTATTGATTGCAACAAAGGCAATGTCACTTTTCATGTTAATGGTAGTGAGCATACGGTATACTTTCCGAGGAAGCAAATCCAAGTTCATAGCATAAATACTATTGAGAAAGTTCCAACTATTATTTTTGAAGGTTTTGAATTTCCTCTCCCTACTGTCAAGAAAAAGTATAATATTCTTATTGTTGGGGATTTATCCCCGTTGAGGTAACTTAGTGTTATTCAAAATTTCTCCGGTTCCGTGTTATTCGGAATGAGTTTGTTAACAAGACTTGATCAACCTTGTTAGTGGATTCATTGTGATGACCACGAGATGGATGAAACTAGAAGGCACAACATTCTATACCCTCTTTTTACTTTCTGTTAATTAGATTAAATAAAGCAAAATAATATTATCCGTCTGTTTTCTGATTTATCCGTGCAATAAAAAATAGTCCGAAAATAAAAGTGCTCCAAATGCCCTGCAAATTTAGTATGATTTTTTCTGGAATATTTGAGGATTTTAGGCACTAAAAACACTGCAGGAGGGCGAAGCACCAGGCCACGAGAGAGGAGGGCGCGCCCCCCCTTAGGGCGCGCCCCCCTGTCTCGTGGGCCCCTGGTGGCTCCCCTCCACTTATGCCAGCACCCACACACTCCATCTTCTACCCAAAAAAAAATCCCCATCCAGTTCAAGCACGAGTTCTAGCTCGTTTTGCTGCGATTTTCGATCTCTTAGCTCAAAACTCCATTCACCAAACTGCTTTGGGAGATTGTTGCTTGGTATGTGACTCCTCCATTGGTCCTATTAGTTTTTGTTCTAGTGCTTTATTCATTGCAAATCCTTGATGTCTTGGTGACCCTGTTCTTGAGCTTGCATGTTAAATTTTTGAGGTCCCAAGTAATTCTAATGCATGATATGGGCTCTAGGCACTTGTAGGAGTAGTTACTATCAATCTTGTTTAGTTTTATGCACTTTTATTTTCAAGTTACTAAAATTTCAGAAATTTTCAGAGAAAGAAATATGCTTAGAAGAATGTACCAAGGTGGTTCCTCGGCAAAGAAAGGGCCAAGGATTGCTATACGTGAGCAAGGTGTTGAATTGCCGAGGAATGCATGTGTACGAGCCTGTGAGTGGCCATCCGATGATTTTATGATTGAAGTAGGCTTCAAGGAGGAATTTCACGCGTATGTGCGTAATGCTGAGCTGGAGGACTTCTTACAAGATAAGTGTCCTCAGTACTCTCAATTAACTGATTCCTTTGTGCGGAGGTTTAAATATAACTGTACACGTAATTCTCCTAGTGTCCTATTTGATATTTATGATACATCTTACACCATGGACTTAGAGGATTTTACACCTGCTTGCAAACTCCTGCAGTGGGGTAATATTAATGATCCTCCCAAATCTGAATTTAGAGATTTCCTTGCGAATATTACTGTGGGAGAATCTAGGGACGTAGTACAAGCTACCATAGGGAGCATTCATTTTCCTGCTTTACATTACTTTGCTCTCTTTATTGGTAGATGCATTAACGGTAAGGATGAGGTATCTCACATGTGTGCACCGGATCTTTGTGTCCTCAAGAGTGATGTGTCAGGTTATAAAGGTTATAACTTGGGGGCAATTATTGCACATAGGTTGCAGAATAATAGTAGAAAGGGAAATTTCTTTGGAGGAATTTATGCAACCCGTGTGGCTAATTTTCTGATATAGCCCCGAGAAGGAGATATGATAATGCCTCCTGTTTATTTGGATAAAGAAGCTATGTTTAGTCATCATTTTCTTGAGAGGAATGTACAATTCCTCCATTATCGACTAATCTATGACAGACGCAACATCATCCCTGTCACTCTTCCTGCTCCCTACCTTTTTGATTATCAGGCAAGAGGAAGATATGTTGTCACCAGGGAAGAAGCCACTGAATATGAGAGTGTCGGGGAAGCTGATCCATGAACACCTATGGGGACCGGTGGACCGGGCCCCTTTCGGTTCGGCGGGGGGCGGAGATCGCACGAAGAGCGGATCGAGGCGAAACACACGAGCGTTTTACCCAGCTTCGGAGCTCTCCGGAGAGATAATACTCCTACTGCTGCTTGTCTGATTGTATTGAGTTTTTGCTCGGGAGCGCTGAGTGCTACAGTACACTCAAGCTGCTAACGAGACCGAGTGTGAGTGTTTTCTGGTTCCGAACCGAACCAACCCCCCTCTACGTTGTGCATGGGCCTCCTTTTATATGCTCAAGGGGTCACCAACAGGTGGCAAAGTAGACAAGGGTAAAAATGGAAAAAGAGGGGTGGTTGGTACAGCTACCTTGTATAGTGTATCCTACCTAACCCTGACGGCAGGGGACAAAGGCATTAAATGCCCGTCTGCGTCGCCAAAACAGTGTAAGAAGGGACCGTCAGGGGCGCCACCACTTGCCACGATGGCAATCTTGTCAGCGTCGCATGCCACCGCGCACCGCTGGCTGCACAGCCTCTCGCCACGCGCGCCTGGAAAGGCCCCCAGGGCGACACGTTGGTGGATGTGCTGGAGCGCGGGTACAGAGTGGTTGCCTGCCGCGGCAAGCGCCTTGCCACGGCCGTTGTCTTGCCGCGCCCGAAAGCTTGTCGCTCACCGGGCCTTGCCGGGACGCGTGGCGCGTCGCGGCAAGTTCCTTGAGATGCCTTGGATGGCCTTCCCGGCAAGCTCCTCTTGCCGGGGCCTTGTCTCTTTGGCTTGAATACTTTGTTCTTGAATGGCTCCAAAGGAACTACGGAGGACCTTGGCGGTCGTCCGGCAAGCCTTGCCGCTGGGCGCTGCAACTGCCCGTGCACAAGTTCGGGATACTAGGGTACCCCTACTCTAGTACACCGAAAGGAGCCCCCGGGCCTGGGCCACACACGGTGCCGAGCGCTGTTGGGCCAGGCCCAAAAGAGGGCACGGGCACGCGCGGCTTGGGTTACGCCGAATCTTACTCCGTATCCACCGCGCCCTCCCCCAACAGCACGCGTCGAATGCGGCGTCATGGGAGAGATCGTGGGTGGTTTCTTTATTCGGAAGGACGAAACGTCCGCCCCCTCCCTCTTTATAAGCAGGGGAAATAGGGGCAGTTCGCCCATCTCGCCGGTTGTTACTCCATTTTCAAAAATCTCCGCCGCTCCCCCCTTCTTCCCGAAGCTGAAAGAGAGCAGCGCTCCGCCCCAAATCGCCACCGGCACCACCAATGCCGTCGATCTCCGCCACCACCTCCGCCATGGCTCCGAAAGCCGACAAGAGGAAGGGCGTGAAGTCGGCCGAGGCGCAGCGGCTCGCGACGCTGCGAAAGGAGCGGGCCATCTTCCCCCCTCAGCTTGACACAAAGGAGCTGAGGGAGTACTACTAGCTCTTCTGGTCGACGGAGACGCGAGCGCACCCGCGCACGAAGGTACTCCCGGCCATCGCTTCGAGACTGGCTCCGAACGGGTATCCCTTCTTCGCGCCGTTCTTCTACTGCGGGCTCTGCCCGCCCTTCTCTGAATTCTTCTGTGATATCATGAACACCTACGGGTTCCACCTCCTTGACTTCACCCCCAACGCCGTTCTGACCATGGCAGCTTTCGCACATCTCTGCGAAAACTTTGTCGGAGTCCATCCAAACGTAGCCCTTTTCCGCCACTTCTTTATGCCCCGGGTTGAGAGAGGGGAGCCCCTTGCCGGCGGAATTGCTTGGATCTCGAGAGTCGGCAAGAAGGAAGCCTATCTGGAAGTAGAGCTCCGCAGCAAGTGGGAGGAATGGAGAGCAGAGTGGTGCTGGATCGTCGAGGAGAACCCGCAGCCATTTACCGCCCTGCGCCAAGCCCCAATAGTGCGTGGTAACAATTGGAGCAACGTGGCCCCGGAAGACGACAGGCTGAAGATCGCCGTCACCCGGATCCTACGCCTCAGGCTTGCCGGGCTCACCGTAGGCGCCGTTGGCGCAGATTTTCTTCGCCGTCGCATCGCCCCCCTGCAGGAGAGGAGGAGACCCGCCTGGGAGTTCCAGAACTCGGCGGATATCATGAGGTTGCGCCTGGGCCTCAACTTCAACTTCACCGTCCTGGAGCTGGATGCGATGCTCCTAGAGCTGTTCAAGCGTGATCCTCAACATCCATTCATGTTGCTGAGGAGTGTCGTTCCATTGTGCAACAACTCTTCGCTCGACCGCATCCGCGCAATGATGCCGCTGTGTGACTCGCACGGAATCGTCCCGACTTGGCAAGAGCCTGCAGACGACGTCGTGCGGGATTTCTTTGACGGCTTGGTAGAAGTGCCGGTCCGCGCCGACGAGCAGGAGAGCCTTACTCGTGACACCACCGACGCGGAGATGCAGTGCATCGCCACTAGGCTGGAGGAGGCGGCGGCAGCCGCTGCCGCGGGTGAGTTTGGATTCACCGTGGAGGACACGGAGGCAACGGAGGCGGCAAGCCTTGCCGAGCGCGAGGAGTTTGCCGGCGAGGAAGAGCTTGCCGGGCCCGAAGATGAGCCAAGCGAGCCCGCCGAGGGTGTGGGCGACCCGTTGCAGATCGGCTCCTCCTCCTCCCCACCTTCAGCCAGCTCGCCGCAAGCGGAGCCCCCAGCTCCAGCAAGAAGGCGTCTCCGCAAGGACGGGGACGTAGCGGGGCGGCAGACAGGCCAGCAGCCGCCGCACCACGCGATGCGCTCGACCGCGGCAAGCACTGTTGCCGCGGGAGCACCTCACGTTGCTGCGGCAACTGGAGCGGGGTCTTCCCGGTCCACCGCTACTGCACCTGCCAAGCGGACAAGGGAGCCTACTCCTCCGCCTCGCCGCACCGGAGGCGAGCCGGACTTCGATCTCTCCGCGCTCAGCTCCGACGACGAAGAAGAAGAGTAAGATCCTTCGCTGTACTTGTAATTCTTCGATTCTTGATGTGTGTCTTGTATCTGATTTGCTTTACTCTAAACTCATCCCTTTTTAGGACTCTGGCCCAGAGAGCAGCAAAGAGAGCCAAGGTCCCAGTGATTGTCATCGAGGATGAACCCACCGCGGCAACAGGGGACGTGCCTGAGACCACCTTGCCAGACCCGGCAACTATTCACCAAAGCAGCCCCCAGCGTAAGTGTATAGCTCACTTCCTGCTTTCAGGCGCGCATTGGTGCTCTTTCTTTGCTGATATCTGACTGTTGGTTTGTGTAGGAGCAGAGCAGCCTCACCAGGAGAGCCCGGAAGCCGCTCTCGAAGTGCCATCTGCTTCGACTACACCGCCAAGGGAGGATTCCCCGGCAAGGGAGCGTTCTCCGGCAAGGGAGAATTCTCTGGCAAGGGACAGTTCTCCGGCAAGGGACAACACCAGCGATCCTCCGGTGGTTGAGACCACGACTGCAGATACAGGTAATCCTCTTGCTTGAAAACTTCCCTTGGATTCTTCTTCTTCTGATTTTCTTTTTGAATATTCGCTTGACCTTTCTCCCCTCTTCAGTCGTCAGATCCACCTGCCGTGGAGCCGATGGAAACCGAGGCCACCAGCGAGGAGAACGCGCACGGCAACAATGATGACGCCGCCGCCACCGAAGAAGAGACCGGTGCTGATGATCCCGCCGGCGAAGAGGCCGCCAAGGCTGCCGCCGCAGAAGTTGGCGAGGAATCCGGCGATCGCACTGACGGCCCCGAGGCCGCAGGAGCGCCAGGCGCTGCACCGACCGCCGATCCCTCTGCCGCTGCTGCAGCACCAGGCTCCGAAGAGCCCCAGCCCGGCGCCTATTTGAAGGCCGGCGATGGCGTCTTCATCAAGCTCCCCTGGGCGTCGAGCTCCAGGGCGCCGGTCGAAGGAGAAACTTTTGACGAAGAGGTGCTCGCCTCCGCTGGGCTGGCGCTAGTCGACGCGCCAAGCAGCAGCAGCGACGAGCCTGAGGAGGAGCGGCTGCTGCGGAAGCTGCTGTCGCTCTACTGCGCCCGACAAGCCAAGCTGGCATCCCGAGAAGCACTCATCGCGAAGGCAGGAGTGGATATCGAGAAGCGCGCGGAGGAGCTCCGGGGTCTCAAGCAGGAAGCTCTCCGGTCCCTGGCGGAGGAGCGGGAGCAACTTCTCGAGGAGCGGAAAGCCTTCCTCCTCGAGAAGGCTGAAGTTGAAGAGAAGCAACGGCTTGTCGCCCAAAATCTTTTTGCGCAGGAAGGAGAGTTGGCGCAGCGCAAGGTGAACCTTGACAGCCACGAGGAGGAGCTTGCCGCGCGCGAGCAAGCAATTGGCGGGGCTCTCAAGGAGGCGAGGGATGCTGCCGCAGCTGTCGAGGCCGCCAAGAAGGAGCTGGAGACGAAGGTGGCGCAGCTGGAAGCCGATCTCAGGGCGAGCGGCGAGGAGCTCGCCGTGCTCAAGCATGAGCGCGAGAAGGACGCTGCCGCTCATGGTGAGCTGCAGGGTCTTCTCGCTGAGAGGAGCAAGGAGCTCAGCGCCGCCAAGGATTCCAATGCAGATCTCGAGTTGAAGCTGGCCACCTTGACCACGACGCTGGACGGCGCCAGGGAGCGGGAGGTGGCCTTGTCGGAGAAGCTCAAGGCCGACGAGGCGCTGTTGGCGAATGCTGCTGCCGCCCATGACGCTTTCAGGGAAACTATGGAGCACTGGACTGAGGGTCTTGTGGATCTTGCCGCTGCCATCGTGAGGAGCTGGCGCAGCTGGGGATGGAGGATCTCGGGTACTCCTCCGACGAGCACCTCCAACCCAGTGCCAAGCTTAGCTTGTTCTTCAAAGGCGTGGCGACGGCCCTCCAGCGACTCCGGGAGAAGATCCCAAAGCAGCTGGCCGACGAGTCGCGCAAGATCTGCGCAGGAGCTCTCCAGAAGGTGCTGATGAAGGTGGCCTTCCGCAACCCAAGCCTCAACTTCACCAACGTCCTCAAGTCCTTGCCGCCGGATGCTGATCTGGAAGCGCTCAAGGCCCTTGTCGCACCCATTGTGGACAAGGTGAGCGGAATCAAGAGGGTTGAGGGCGATCAGATAGATTAGGCCGCCCGTTTTCTCTTTTTCTCTGTCGCTGCTTGTCATGTCATGAGAAGAATCTGTTAGAGCCGCAACAAGCTATCTTGTAATATAACTCTATTTTGGGTAGAGATTTGCTATGTTATTCCCTTTACTTGATTCCTTCCTTTGTATGTTTTTGCCCTACACTTTTAGGGAACTTGTCGGCGCAGGCACCTGGGCCGCGAGCGCTGAGTGCGGGACATCAGCAGCCTGCTGGTGGTGCCGCTTCCGACAAGAGACCTTGTCGCAACTAGTCGCAGCTCACTTAAGTTGTTGAGCGGACTCGAAACAAAGTAAGGGCGCAACTAGCTACGAGTTGGTTCTTCCGCGCACATGTTTTCCATACAAAGCACGGTCGTTCAAGGAAGATAACTTAAAAATTTAAAACTGATTGCTCAAACTTTGGCAACTTAGCTTTTCTGTCGTTTGCTTTTCGGTAAGGCGAAACTTCCTTGAACGATGCCTGGTCCACACCATCATCTTCTCCATTCCCCCTAGAAAACTTGTGTGCGAGGGAACCTTCCTTTCCTTTTTGAGAAAAAGAAAGAAGAGAAAATAAAGATATGGAGCCTTACGGCTCGTTATTGCTTACTGGGGGTAGGTGCTGCACAAAGTGTCAGATAATGCATGCAAATATAAAGTAGAAAGCATGAAATTGACAAGATGTGCGGAGCACATGAGCTTTACTTATGCACGGGTTCTGCGCCCGGCTTTGTACAAAGGATTACATGCAACATCGGCAAGACTTGTACAAAAGGTGGTTGCCGGAACAGGTTCCGGCAACCGCGCCCTACGGGTAAAACTTACGAAGACGCTCAATGTTCCAGGAGTTGCTCATCGGAATGCCATCTTCGGTCTCAAGGCGGACAGTGCCAGGCCTAGTGACTCGTTTCACCCGGTAAGGGCCTTCCCACTTCGGCGTCAACTTGTTGGAATTCTTGGCGGATTGAACGCGCCGAAGAACAAGGTCGCCTTCCTCGAAACTTCTGGCATTAACTTTGTGGCTATGGTAGCGGCGCAAAGCTTGCTGGTATCGAGCAGCTCGTACAGCAGCCTGAAGACGGTCCTCCTCAAGGAGCAGCGCGTCATCTTGCCGCAGCTGCTCCTGCTCAAGCTCATCATAAGCGAGCACTCGAGGTGATCCGTATACGAGTTCCGTCGGGAGAACTACCTCTGCTCCATAGACTAGAGTGAAAGGTGTCTGGCCAGTGGCTTGATTTGGCGTCGTCCTGATCGACCAAAGAACCACCGACAGCTCCTCAATCCAGTTCCTTCCGCACTTGCGCAGCCTGTCGAAAGTCCTGGTCTTGAGCCCGCGCAGCACTTCAGCATTTGCCCTCTCCGCTTGACCGTTGCTTCTCGGATGAGCAACAGAAGCGAAGCAGACCTTGGCGCCAAGATCCTGGACGTACTACATGAAGGTGCGGCTCATGAATTGTGTGCCGTTGTTGGTGATGATCCTGTTAGGGATCCCGAAACGGCAAAAAATCGACCTGAAGAACTTGACTGCTGACTGTGCTGTCACCTTCCTCACTGGTTCCACTTCTGGCCACTTTGTGAACTTGTCAATTGCAACGTACAAGTACTCAAAGCCCCCGACAGCTCGGGGAAAGGGGCCGAGGATGTCGAGCTCCCAGACCGAAAATGGCCAGGATGAAGGGATCGTCTGGAGAGCTTGAGCTGGCTGGTGTATCTACTTGGAATGGAACTGGCACGCTTCACACTTGGTTACTTGTGCAGTTGCATCCTGGAGGGCTGTCCGCCAAAAGAAACCTTGCCGGATCGCTTTGCCGGCAAGTGCTCTTGTGCCAATGTGGTGACCACATATGCCTCCATGTATCTCTGCCAACAGGTTTTGTCCGTCTTCCCGGTGAATACACTTCAATTTCACACCGTTGAGTCTTCTTCTGTACAGTGTGTTGTTGACAAACTGGTACATACTTGACTGCCGGGCTACTCTTTCCGCTTCTTCTTGCTCTTCGGGAAGTTCTCCTGTCTGAAGGAAAAGGACAATCTGCTGTGCCCATGCTGGAGCTTGCGGCTCGACAACAAGGACTAAAGGCACATCTGCTGCTGCGGGAACATCCGCTTCTACGGCGAGAACCTGCGGCTCAGCCGGAGCTTGACGTTCCCCGGCAAGCTTGCCGGAGCAAAACTTGTCGGGAGCGTCTGCTTCAACGGAACAAACCCTAGGGCTTGTCGGAGCAGACTGCTCCTCAGCATCCTTGGTGTTGATCTTGATGACTTTCTTGGTGGCGGCTTCGGGAAGCTCTGCCGGAAAATAGTCACCAGAAATCAACTTCCTCTTCTTGCTCTGTCCAGTTGATGGCGTTACAGACGGTTGAGTTAGCTTGAGCACAAAGATCCCTGGCTCCACAGGTAACTTAAGTGCGGCGCACTTCGACAGGCCATCAGCAATGTCATTCTGAGCTCTTGGAACATGTTCCATCTGTAGGCCGTCAAAGTGCTCTTCTAGCTTTCTCACTTCATTAACGTAAGCTTCCATCAATGGACTCTGATAATTCTTGTTCACTTGGCGGACGACAAGCTGTGAGTCACCCCTGACAATGAGCTTCTTGATCCCAAGGTCTGCTGCGATCCTGAGACCGGCAAGAAAACCTTCATACTCTGCAGTATTGTTCGTTGCTTGCTCCTTGGGAAAGTGCATCTGGACTACGTACTTGAGGTGCTCTCCGGTGGGATAATACTCCTACTGCTGCTTGTCTGATTGTATTGAGTTTTTGCTTGAGAGCGCTGAGTGCTATAGTACACTCAAGCTGCTAACGAGACCGAGCGTGAGTGTTTTCTGGTTCCGAACCGAACCAACCCCCCTCTACGTTGCGCATGGGCCTCCTTTTATATGCTCAAGGGGTCACCGACAGGTGGCAAAGTAGATAAGGGTAAAAATGGAAAAAGAGGGGTGGTTGGTACAGCTACCTTGTACAGTGTATCCTACCTAACCCTGACGGCAGGGGACAAAGGCATTAAATGCCCGTCTGCGTCGCCCAAATAGTGTAAGAAGGGACCGTCAGGGGCGCCACCGCTTGCCACGATGGCAATCTTGTCAGCATCGCATGCCACCGCGCACCGCTGGCTGCACAGCCTCTCGCCACGCGCGCCTGGAAAGGCCCCCAGGGCGACACGTTGGTGGATGTGCTGGAGCGCGGGTACAGAGTGGTTGCCTGCCGCGGCAAGCGCCTTGCCGCGGCCGTTGTCTTGCCGCGCCCGGAAGCTTGTCGCTCACCGGGCCTTGCCGGGACGCGTGGCGCGTCGCGGCAAGTTCCTTGAGATGCCTTGGATGGCCTTCCCGGCAAGCTCCTCTTGCCGGGGCCTTGTCTCCTTGGCTTGAATACTTTGTTCTTGAATGGCTCCAAAGGAACCACGGAGGACCTTGGCGGTCGTTCGGCAAGCCTTGCCGCGGGGCGCTGCAACTGCCCGTGCACAAGTTTGGGATACTAGGGTACCCCTACTCTAGTACACCGACAGAGAGGGGAATGGAGGCAGCTCGCCAACACGCTGCTGCCCAGGAGGCTGTTGCCTCTGCATCTCAGTACAACCCCAGTTTCACTTATGGATATCAGCCAGGCGGTCCTTGGTATTAAACCAACTTAGGCCAAAAGCCTAAGCTTGGGGAGTACGTATTTCTCACCGACTTTACATTCATGTTCACACACTAGTCGTCGGTGCTCATACACTTTCATTGTATTATCCATGCTAGTTTAAATTCCTTTTTCTAGTCTTCTTCTTGTGTGTTTGATAAACCTTGAGAAAAACAAAAAAAAATTAGTTAGTTTAATTTCCTTGCTTGTAGTATAAATTAAAATGAAAACCCCAAAAGATTTCTTATTCTTCTTTTACTTGTTGGGAGATTTCCCGTGTAAATAGTTTTCTTTTCTTTTCTTTCCTTTGGGGGTCGAGAAGACCATATTGGAAATGCTTAGTGGCTCTTATATGCATGATTGATTATTTATAATTAGAGCCCATATTACTTGTCTTCTCTCTTGAGTTGAATGCTTGCAGATTCCAGCTTAGTCCAATGCACGCACACTCTTATTATTATACACGTCGTTCGGTCGTGCGAGTGAAAGGCAATAATGATGATATATGATGGACTTATTGGGATGAGAAAAGCTGGTATGAACTCGACCTCTCTTGTTTTTGTAAATATGATGATTCATCGTTCCTGAGTCAGCTATTTTGAAGTAAACATATTTGCAATGACATTTAGAGATTATAGTTACTAGTGCCATGCTTGATTAGCTATGAGTTATAATGGTTTACCTTGCGTGCCAACATGCTATTAGAATGATTATGATGTGGTATGATGGGATGGTATCCTCCTTTAAATGAATTGAGTGACTCGACTTGGCACATGTTCACACATGTAGTTGAATCAAATCATCAGCCTTCACGATATTTATGTTCGTGGTGGATTATATCCTAATCATGCTTGTACTTGGTGTGAATTAATTTTAATGCATGCTTACGACTGTTGTCGCTCTCTCAGTTGGTCGCTTCCCAGTCTTTTGCTAGCCTTCACCTGTACTAAGCGGGAATACTGCTTGTGCATCCAAACTCCTTAAACCCCAAAGTTGTTCCATATGAGTCCACTATACCTTCCTATATGCAGTATCTACCCGCCGTTCCAAGTAAACTTGTATGTGCCAAACTCCAAACCTTCAAATGAAATTATGTTTTGTATGCTCGAGCAGCTCATTTAACAACTAGGGCTGCCTATATCTTCCATGCTAGGTGTGTTATTCTCAGAGGAGTGGACTCTGCTCCTCATTCACGAGAAATGGCCGGTAATCGGGATGCCCAGTCCCATGATCCAAAAAGATCAAAGCAAATCAAAATAATTAAACAAAACTCCCCCAGGGTTGTTGTATGTTGGAGGCACTCGTTGTTTCGAGCAAGCCATGGATTGATGCTTGTTGGTGGTTGGGGGAGTATAAACCTTTACCATTCTGTTTGGGAACTGCCTATAATGCATTTAGTGTGGAAGATATAGCCATCTCATAGGTGTTGCGTTGACAGCAAAAGTATGCCGCTCAAAATGTTATTCAATCTCTATTTTAAAATCGAGCTCTGGCACCTCTACAAATCCCTGCTTCCCTCTGCGAAGGGCCTATCTATTTACTTTTATGTTGAGTCATCATCCTTCTTATTAAAAGCACCAGCTGGAGAGCACACTGTCATTTGCATTCATTATTATTGGTTTATATTGGGAATGACTTGACTGGATCTCTTTTACCATGAATTACAATGTTTAGTCAGCTTTGATCTTTAAAGGTGCTCTGCATTTATGTTTTGCGGTCTCAGAAAGGGCCAGCGAGATACCATTTTGTTATATCATGTTATGATTATTTTGAGAAAGTGTTTTCATCTGAGTTTTATATTATGACTCGCTAGCTGATTATGTTATTGATATGAGTAATTGTGAGACCTATGTGTTATTGTGAGTATGGTTAGTTCATAATATTTGCTGAAACTTGAATGCTGGCTTTTCATGTTTACAACAACAAGAGCAAACAGAGTTTGTAAAAGTTTTTCTTTTTCACTTTCAGTTTATCAACTGAATTGCTTGAGGACAAGCAAAGGTTTAAGCTTGGGGGAGTTGATACGTCTCCAACGTATCTACTTTTCCAAACACTTTTGCCCTTGTTTTGGACTCTAACTTGCATGATTTGAACAAAACTAACCCGGACTGACGCTGTTTTCAGCAGAACTACCATGATGTTGTTTTATGTGTAGAAAAGAAAAGTTCTCGGAATGACCTGCAAATCCACGGAGGGACTTTTCAGAATTGATAAGAATTTTTGGCGAAAGAATCAGGGCCAGGGGGCCCAGGGCCTGTCCACGAGACAGGGGGGCACCCCCTAGTGGGCGCGCCCCTATCTCGTGGGCCCCCCGGACCTCCTCCGACCTCAACTCCAACTCCATATATACCGTCTCACGGAGAAAAAAATCAGAGAGAAAGTTTCATCGCGTTTTACGATACGGAGCCGCCGCCAAGCCCTAATCTCTCTCGGGACGGCTGATCTAGAGTCCGTTCGGGGCTCCAGAGAGGGGGATTCGTCGTCGTCATCATCATCAACCATCCTCCATCACCAATTTCATGATGCTCACCGCCGTGTGTGAGTAATTCCATCGTAGGCTTGCTGGACGGTGATGGGTTGGATGAAATTTACCATGTAATCAAGTTAGTTTTGTTAGGGTTTGATCCCTAGTATCCACTATGTTCTGAGATTGATGTTGCTATGACTTTGCTATGCTTAATGCTTGTCACTAGGGCCCGGGTGCCATGATTTCAGATCTGAACCTATTATGTTTTCATGAATATATGTGTGTTCTTGATCCTATCTTGCAAGTCTATAGTCACCTATTATGTGTTATGATCCGACAACCCCAAAGTGACAATAATCGGGACACTTCTCGGTGATGACCGTAGATTGAGGAGTTCATGTATTCACTATGTGTTAATTCTTTGGTCCGGTTCTCTATTAAAAGGAGGCCTTAATATCCCTTAGTTTCCACTAGGACCCCGCTGCCACAGGAGGGTAGGACAAAAGATGTCATGCAAGTTCTTTTCCATAAGCACGTGTGACTATTTCTGTGCGTGATACTACTTTGCCATTAGGTGAATTTCTTGATGAACAACTTGCTAGAGTTAGGGGGAATGAAAATATTGAAGAACCTATTATTGATGATAGTGATGATGAACATTACCCCAATGATTATGTGTTACCTATTGTTCCTAAGGGTTATGTTATGAACAAAGAAGCTGCTGAAGCTATTCTTGCTTGCAATGATAGAAATGATCTTAAGAAATTATTAGCTAAATGGAAGCAGCAGTCTCTTAATGCTAGAATGAAACCCGATCCTACTTTTGCTACTTCACCTATCTGTGTTACTGATAAGGATTATGAATTCTCTGTTGATCCTGATATTATTACTTTAGTTGAATCTGATCCCTTTTATGGCCTTGGATCTGAAACTGTTGTGGCACATCTTACCAAGTTGAATGACATAGCCACCCTATTTACTCATGATGAGAAGTCTCGCTATTTATATATCCTTAAGATTTTCCCGTTCTCATTAAAGGGTGATGCTAAGACTTGGTATAATTCTCTTGCTCCTGGTTGTGTGCGTAGTCCCCAGGATATGATTTATTACTTCTCTGCTAAATATTTCCCTGCTCATAAGAAACAAGCTGCTTTGTGGGAAATATATAATTTTGTGCAAACCAAAGAAGAGAGTCTCCCACAAGCTTGGGGGAGGCTTCTCCGGTTGCTTTATGCTTTGCCCGATCATCATCTTAAGAAAAATGTAATACTTGATATCTTTTATAATGGACTAACCGATGCTTCCAAGGACCACATGGATAGTTGTGCTAGTTGTGTTTTCAGGAAAAGAACAGTCGACGAAGCTGAAATATTATTGAATAATATGTTGACTAATGAAAATAATTGGGCTCTTCCCGAGCCAGTTCCTGAAGTAATTCCTGAACCAATTGAGCCAACTCCTGAGCCTATTCCATTCCTAAACCCACTCTGAAGAAGAGAGGTGTTTTATTCCTCAGTCCTGAAGATATGCAAGAGGCAAAGAAATCAATGAAAGAAAAAGGTATTAAAGCTGAAGATGTAAAGAATTTACCTCCTATTGAAGAAATACATGGTCTGAATATACCGCCTGAAGAACTACATTGTCTTGATAACCCGACACAGGTAGTAAAGGTAAATTCTCTTTATAGATACGATAAAGTTGAAATACCCTCTACTAAATTTCATAGCCCATGCTTAGATGAATTTGATGACTTTATGGCTAGACAAGAAAGTTTTAATGCTTATGTTGGTAGAGAATTAAAGAATAATGCTTTCGAGATAGGACACGTAGGTGATAATCTGGCTAGAGACAAATATGAACTTCACCGCGTTAGCAAATATGCTTCTATGGTTGCTACTCAAGCTGAGCAAGTGCTCAAGGCTCAAAATGATTTGCTTGAGGAATTGAATAATAAAAATGACTTTGCCGTCAGAGTGGCTACTAGAACTGGTAGAATGACTCAGGAACCTTTGTATCCTGCAGCAATGAGGATAATCCTCAGATCATGGTTCCAATCCGCATCATTGCTACTAACATTTTTCAACACAATTTTCTATAGGAACATATCAAAATAAACATATGAAAGCAACAACGCGGCCTATTGATCTACAACATAATTTGCAAAATACTACCAGGACTAAGTTCATGATAAATTTAAGTTCAATTAATCATATTACTTAAGAACTCCCACTTAGACAGACATCTCTCTAGTCATCTAAGTGATCACGTGATCCAAATCAACTAAACCATGTCCGATCATCATGTGAGATGGAGTAGTTTTCAATGGTGAACATCACTATGTTGATCATATCTACTATATGATTCACGCTCGACCTTTCGGTCTCCGTGTTCTGATGCCATATCTGTATATGCTAGGCTCGTCAAGTTTAAACTGAGTATTCTGCGTGTGCAACTGTTTTGCACCCGTTGTATTTGAACGTAGAGCCTATCACACCCGATCATCACGTGGTGTCTCAGCACGAAGAACTTTCACAACGGTGCATACTCAGGGAGAACACTTCTTGATAATTAGTGAGAGATCATCTTATAATGCTACCGTCAATCAAAGCAAAATAAGATGCATAAAGGATAAACATCTCATGCAATCAATATAAGTGATATGATATGGTCATCATCATCTTGTGCTTGTGATGTCCATCTCCGAAGCACCGTCGTGATCACCATCGTCACTGGCGCGAAACCTTGATCTCCATCATAGCATCGTTGTCGTTTTGCCATCTATTGCTTCTACGACTATCGCTACCGCTTAGTGATAAAGTAAAGCAATTACAGCGCGCTTGCATTTCATACAATAAAGCGACAACCATATGGCTCCTGCCAGTTGCCGATAACTCGGTTACAAAATATGATCATCTCATACAATAAAATATAGCATCGCGTCTTGACCATATCACATCACAACATGCCCTGCAAAAACAAGTTAGACGTCCTCTACTTTGTTGTTGCAAATTTTACGTGGCTGCTACAGGCTGAGCAAGAACTGTTCTTACCTACGCATCAAAACCACAATGATAGTTCGTCAAGTTAGTGCTATTTTAACCTTCGCAAGGACCGGGCGCAGCCACACTCGGTTCAACTAAAGTTGGAGAAACTGACACCCGCCAGCCACGTATGTGCAAAGCACGTCGGTAGAACCAGTCTCGCGTAAGCGTACGCGTAATGTCGGTCCGGGATGCTTCATCCAACAATACCGCCGAACCAAAGTATGACATGCTGGTAAGCAGTATGACTTGTATCGCCCACAACTCACTTGTGTTCTACTCGTGCATATACATCAACGCATAAAACCTAGGCTCGGATGCCACTGTTGGGGAACGTAGTAATTTCAAAAAAAATCCTATGCACACACAAGATCATGGTGATGCATAGCAACGAGAGGGGAGAGAGTTGTCCACGTACCCTCGTAGACTGAAAGCGGAAGCGTTAGAACAATGCGGTTGATGTAGTCGTACGTCTTCACGGCCCGACCGATCAAGCACCGAAACTACGGCACCTCCGAGTTCTAGCACACGTTCAGCTCGATGGCGTTCCCCGTACTCCGATCCAACAGAATGTCAGGGAAGAGTTTCGCGAGCACAACGGCGTGGTGACGATCTTTATGTTCTACCGTCGCAGGGCTTCGCCTAAGCACCGCTACAATATTATCGAGGACTGGTGGAGGGGGGCACCGCACACAGCTAAGAGATCAAGGGATCAATTGTTGTGTCTATGGGGTGCCCCTCCCCCGTATATAAAGGAGTGGAGGAGGGGGCCGGCCAAGGGGGGTGGCGCGCCCTAGGGGGGGAGTCCAACCCCAACCGGGAGTAGGACTCCCCCTTTTCCTATTAGGAGAGGGAGAAGGAAGGAAGAGGGGGGAGGGAAGAAGAAAAGGGGGGCCCCTCCCAATTCGGATTGGGCTTGGGGGGACGCCCCCTCCTTTGCTTCTTCTCCCTCCTTTCCACTAAGGCCCAATAAGGCCCATATACCTCCCGGGGGGTTTCGATAACCTCCCGGAGCTCCGGTATTGTCCCAATCTCACTCGGAACCTTTCCGGTGTCCAAATATGGTTGTCCAATATATCGATCTTTATGTCTTGACCATTTCGAGACTCCTCGTCAAGTCCGTGATCACATCCGGGACTCCGAACAACCTTCAGTACATCAAAACTATAAACTCATAATAAAACTTTCAACGAAACCTTAAGCGTGCGGACCCTACGGGTTCGAGAACTATGTAGACATCACCGAGACTTGTTTCCGATCAATAACCAATAGCGGAACCTGGATGCTCATATTGGCTCCTACATATTCTACGAAGATCTTTATCGGTCAAACTGTATAAAAACATACGTTGTTCCCTTTGTCATTGGTATGTTACTTGCCCGAGATTCGATCGTCGGTATCCAATACATAGTTCAATCTCGTTACCGGCAAGTCTCTTTACTCGTTATGTAATGCATCATTCTGTAACTAACTCATTAGCTACATTGCTTGCAAGGCTTGTAGTGATGTGCATTACCGAGAGGGCCCAGAGATACCTCTCCGACAATCGGAGTGACAAATCCTAATCTCGAAATACGCCAACTCAACATGTACCTTTGGAGACACCTGTAGAGCTCCTTTATAATCACCCAGTTACATTGTGACGTTTGGTAGCACACAAAGTGTTCCTCCGGTAAACGGGAGTTGCATAATCTCATAGTCGTAGGAACATGTATAAGTCATGAAGAAAGCAATAGCAACATACTAAACGATCAAGTGCTAAGCTAACGGAATGGGTCAAGTCAATCACATCATTCTCCTAATGATGTGATCCCGTTAATCAAATGACAACTCATGTCTATGGCTAGGAAACTTAACCATCTTTGATTCACGAGCTAGTCAAGTAGAGGCATACTAGTGACACTATGTTTGTCTATGTATTCACACATGTATTATATTTCTGGTTAATACAATTCTAGCATGAATAATAAACATTTATCATGAAATAAGGAAATAAAAATAACTTTGTTATTGCCTCTAGGGCATATTTCCTTCAACTCCAACTATAAAGACTGATTCGACAACTAAAAAGAGAAGAGGGAATATAGATTTTACCACAATGTATTAGTTTTACCTTGTTTCTATGATGTTTTCTCCAGGTAAATTCCTTACATAATAGAGGACTGGTGCATAAAGCTTGTTCACTTGTTCATTGCAAGTGAACGTCTTTGTTATTGTATTCCATGTAGGGAGACCTCTAGACATCAGTTGTCTTGATTATCCTCCTTGTGTGTTTTTGCACTAGTGGGCCACATGTGGTATTGTTGGACCCACTTGCACCCACTAGAACACCTGTCATATTCGCGTGTGAAACTCATCTGGAGAATCCGAAAGGATGATATGAATTGGAGCCTTCCCAGTGGCCACCTTATCTGCAGTAGTGCAAACCTCTCTCAAAGTTACCGAATCCCAATCATCTTGCTCACTACTTTTGTATAACCCTGCCTCCTGTGGTGTCACTTGTGATTTGTTAGGCTCGTCAACTGTGGCAACTGGTGAGTCATCATCAAGATCCAAAACTAAGTTAAATTGTGGAGCATCACATAACCCATCACCGTGATATGATCTTGCTGGCGATGTTCTACGAATGGGATGCACACTGTTGTTCTCTCCTTGGACATCCTTGGGTGCATCACCTGCTGACTTGGTTCGTGCAATTATTCTTGGCGGTGGTCTTGGCGGAATACACTTGGGAACAAGGTTGTAAACTTGCTCTTGTGTAAGGTTGTGCTGTTGATCAAGAGCGCAAAATGTAGGCGAATGTTGTTTCTGAGCCTGGACAACATTACTGACAGCTAGGGGTTCCATGTTGACTGAATGGGTTGGGGTTGGAGTTGGCACACTGACTAATGGGGTTGGCACAGTGACTGCTTGGGTTGGCAATGCAGTTTCTGGGATTGGCACACTGACAACTTGGGGTTCTATGTTGACTGATGGGGGTAGGACAGATACAACTACAGATGCCTCACTTCCTCTTCCTGTTGGCACAGTGGTGGTTTCACTTTCCTTAATTGTTGATGTATTGTGCGCAGTTGATGTTGTAGTTGGCCTATTTGGACACAAAGTTGGCTCACTTGAAGCTGGAGTTGCCACAGAAGCTGTTGGGGTTGCCGACTTCCTACACGGCATACTGACAACTTTCTCTTGACTGTTTGATGCAATCTTAACAGTATGGCTTGGTACCTTTGTTCCCATTTATGCAAACTTTGTGTCCTTGGCAAAAGACACTGTTTTGTTGCTTTTTTGACCAGGGAGTTCGCATGTTGTAGAGGTGCGCTTGGCATCTACATGCGCAAAGGTTGGCTCCTGTAGAACAACACTTGCCTCCTTGGGCTCTAGAGTTGGCACCTCCTTTCCATTTGATTTACTTCCGTTCTTCAAATTTTTCTCTCCCATACAAGGAATCTTATCTTTTGGTTGATCCAACACCAAGTTCTTGCTAAGTGTCACGAGCTTCTTGTGCTTTGGGACAGTGGGTGGGCGCGGTGGGGATGCTGCCATCCTCTTGCTACCACCTGACGATGAACCATCTTCAAATACATCACCTTCCTTCATTATCTTGTCAAGCATGGATTTGAGCCAATCCAGTCCAAACCCTTTCCTACCTCTTCCATTTCTTCCTCAGTGCTTTGTAGTACGTCATTTATTATTTTTTGAAAGGAATTATTCTTCTCTTTCATGTCAATCATTGCATGAGTTTCCAGCAAGGGGATTTCAAATCTGTTGGTGGATGCTGGCTCTGATCTACATAAGTCAAAAAGTGAGAAACTTTCCTCTGGCACAACTGCTTTGGTTCCAACTAATTTCAGATCTTCACCCTTGCAATGAATATCCTTTTGAATGAAAAACTGTAGAGTTACACTATCATCAATTGAGCTGCTACTGCTGTTTCCTCCATCTCCAGAAGTGTTTGCCCTCTTTGAACTGCTGTCACTGCCGCCCATGCCATCATCATAATCATCATCCTTCCCACTGTCACTGCCTCCATCAAAGGCCCCCTTGTCATTGTTGTATGTCTCCTCGCTGTCATCATCACTGTACCCATCCTTTCCTTGCTCATCTCCATCAACCTTCTCGATATCCTCACCTTCCCCCTTGTCTGTTCCATCTCCTTCCTCTTCCTCTTCCACATCGTCATTACCAGATTCTTCTTTGTCTTCATTGTTGTCAGCATCATCGTCACTGTCATCATCACCATCATCGTTGTCACTGTCATCATCACGTTCTTCATCATTTCTTCCCTCTTGATCCTCATCTTCTTCTTTGAACTCATCACTTTCTTTAGAATCATTGCCAACTCCCAGGTCAACATCTTCTTCCTCTGACTCACTTTCCTCCAGAAATTCATCTTCTTCACTTCCCTCCACCTCTTCTATTTGCTTGGTAGCAGTTTGATGCTTCCGTCGCCTAGTGTGTGAGCTTTGAGCCTTTGTTTGATCGCTTGAAGGGCCTTTGAGAGGAGACAAATCTGGTTCCTCTTCATCAAGCTTGGCAAAACCTTCGATGAAGTTGCCAAGATTGTCTGGTATTCCTTTACATAGATCACGAACCATACTTGCTAACTTGAACTTCTTCTACATAACATTGGAAAAAACAAAATTTAAAATTTAAAAAGGAAAATTAGGGATAATGAAAGTATATCAAAGTATATCTGTTTGCAACTGCAAACCTAAGTTTGGTGCAAGTATATCAAAGTAGTGTGCAACTGAAAAGGGGGTAAGTTTGCATGAAGTAAAAAACATAATTTGTAACTAGGAGTTGTGAAATCTGTGTAAGTGAAAGCATAAGTTTGATTCAAGTAGAAAAAAAGGTGACTGCTGCAAATAAAGTGTAACTTTGGTGCAGGTACACAAAAGCTATGTTGCAACTGACATAATAACTCTGTGCAACTCATGCATGCATTGGGCGCGAAAAAATAAACAACAAAGCATGATTAGTACAACTAACACATAATAGAATAAAAAACCATGAGTTTTGTTCACGTACAAAAAAAGTGGGTCAGCAAAAAGGATAACTCACGTGGGGATTGTAACCATTGGAACCTTTGACGCCACAAACGCTTCTGCCTGAAGCAATCCTCTGAAGAGTGTTGAATCCTCTTTGCTTCTATACTGCTCCGTGAGCTGTTTAGAAAAAGAAAGATCATTTAACAACAATAACAAAGTTATTGTGTGGATCTATAAAGAAAAAAGCGCACATCTGAGAAACTACCACATGCCCTAGAAGCAAAAAAATGTAACTAAAATTACTATGTGAAGTCCCAATTTAAAGTGGTACTATAAGACAGAATATGAAACAAAGCATGTGTGCAACTGTCATAAGTCCGTGTGCCAACTATCAACATAGACTTGTGCAACTACCTAAAGATATGTGAGCAACTACCACATGCCCTCAGAAGCAAAAACACTGACTAAAATTACTATGTGAAGTCCAAATGAAAGTGGTACTGTAGCAGGAAATATGAGACAAGCATGTGTGCAACTGTCTTAAGTCTGTGTGCCAACTATCAATATATACTTGTGCAACTACTTATAGATATGTGAAAAAATGTGCAATTACAGACTTTGAGTAGAATGTCCAACTCACTTGATTTTTCCCAAAGACGCCAGGCGAAATCAAGTCCTTTCTCATTATCTTGTTGATTAGAATCTTATCATAGGCATTGGTTCAAACCTTGCAGTGGCTTACTCACACATCAACTTCAAGTGCATCAATGTAGAGAATCTGTACATGCACCATCCCCAAGAGAACATATGAGAACATTGGTGATAAAGCACAAAAACATGTAGAAAAGTATGTCTAACAGATACAAAACTTGATTAGAGCTCACCATCAAATGATACAGGCAGCAACAGACTGTTTGCTTGTCCTCACCCATGTTGCGGAATGCTTCGTTTATGTGGTCAGCAAAAAATAAGCTCATGTTGCTCTTCAACAGAACATCAAGTTCTAGCACAACACCATAGCAACGTGGGCTCAGAGAAAGACTAGTGGTAGGAGCTAAAAAGGTGCTGAAAGCAATTGCAAGCCAGCCAGTGAGGAACTTGTTATCAGTTGTACCGTAGCTTTCATCGTCTTGCTGAATTTGGTAACCGTGGGGTGTTTGGGTGGCCCGGTGTGGTTGAACATCTGACTGAAAGCCTTCACAACCTCCTTTTCAACAATGTATTTCAATCGCGGCCCTCTGTTGGGTAAACCAAAGTTCATGTGCACACTAGAAGCATCCACTGGAATAGTTCCCCTGGATGGGAATACCAAAGCTGAACTGCCTGGGTCGTACGACTGGACTAGGAACTTCTTCAAGTCAGAAGGCAGTGTGTCTGCTAGGTTTACCAAACCTCCTAACATCTTCTCATACAAGAAAGACCTTTGAACAGGTGCTAGATCCTTGTTCACCTTCACAAACCTCCCTGGTGAGGCCCTAATCCTTCCAGCTTGTGAACGTCCTTGAGGAATGTTTCCTTCATTCCCTTCAACTCCAACTTCACCCACCTGAGACAAAAAAGGGAAATGAATACAGACAAACTGTGCAACTAGTGTACATATGTCTGCAACTGATCATACATAAGAAATTGAAAAAAAAATCACATAGCTGATTGTTGTGCAATCATAGGTTGATTGTTGTGCAACTATTATCCCTTATTGTGCAACTGACATGTACACACTCTAAAAATAAAAAACCTGTCCAAAAATGTGTACATGTTTGGGTGCAGCTGTGTGCTGAATGGGTGCCAACTTTCAAATTTGACAAGGTAGGTAAGGAGATTCCACAATCTATCTTAGAACAGTTATGCACACAAATGGCGCACAACTGCCAAGTGTATAATTTTCATGTGCAACACTAAACAGCGGAGGTGCAAATTGCCATACCATTTTTAAGACTCTCAAAATAATATAAGTGAAGCATGATAGTTCATCAATTTCTTCAAAATAAAACCACCACCATGCTCTAAAAAGATATAAGTGAAGCACTAGAGCAACTACCTAGCTCAAAAGATATAAGTGAAGCACATAGAATATTCTAATAAATTCATGATTAATGTGTGTCCCTCTCAAAAGGTGTGTACAACAATGATGATTGTGGTAAACTAGAAAGCAAAGACTCGTATAATACAAGACGCTCCAAGCAAAACACATATCATGTGGTGAATAAAAATAGTCTCAAATAATTTTACTGAGGGATTGAAGACAAAAGAGGGGATCTCATCCGGGGCATCCCAAAACTTAGATGCTTGGTTGTATTTGAACATTACCTTGGGGTGTCTTGGGCATCCGTGATAACCCACAAGTGTAGGGGATCGCAACAGCTTTCGAGGGTAAAGTATTCAACCCAAATTTATTGATTCGACACAAGGGGAGCCAAAAAATATTATTGAGTATTAGAAGTTGAGTTGTCAATTCAACCACACCTGGATAACTTAGTATCTGCAGCAAAGTATTTAGTAGCAAAGTAGTATGATAATAAAGGTAACAGTGGCAAAAGTAATATTTTTGGGCTTTGTAGCAATTGTAACAATAGCAACGGAAAAGTAAATAAGCGAAGCACAATATGTAAAAAGCTCGTAGGCATTGGAGCAGTGATGGATAATTATGTCGGATGCGATTCCTCATGTAATAGCTATAACATATGGTGACACAGAACTAGCTCCAGTTCATCAATGTAATGTAGGCATGTATTCCGAATATAGTCATACGTGCTTATGGAAAAGAACTTGCATGACATCTTTTGTCCTACCCTCCCGTGGCAGCGGGGTCCTAGTGGAAACTAAGGGATATTAAGGCCTCCTTTTAATAGAGAACCGGAACAAAGCATTAGCACATAGTGAATACATGAACTCCTCAAACTATGGTCATCACTGAGAAGTATCCTGATTATTGTCACTTCGGGGTTGTCGGATCATAACACATAATAGGTGACTATAGACTTGCAAGATAGGATCAAGAATACACATATATTCATGAAAACATAATAGGTTTAGATCTGAAATCATGGCACTCGGTCCCTAGTGACAAGCATTAAGCATAGCAAAGTCATAGCAACATCAATCTCAGAACATAGTGGATACTAGGGATCAAACCCTAACAAAACTAACTTGATTACATGGTAAATCTCATCCAACCCATCACCGTCCAGCAAGCCTACGATGGAATTACTCACGCACGGCGGTGAGCATCATGAAATTGGTGATGGAGGATGGTCGATGATGATGACGTCGACGAATCCCCCTCTCCGGAGCCCCGAACGGTCTCCAGATCAGCCCTCCCGAGAGAGATTAGGGCTTGGCGGCGTCTCCGTATCGTAAAACGCGATGAAACTTCCTCTCTGATTTTTTCTCCATGAAATAGAATATATGGAGTTGGAGTTGAGGTCGATGGAGCCTCAGGGGGCCCACGAGACAGGGGGGCGCGCCCAGGGGGGTGGGCGCACCCCCCACCCTCGTGGACAGGGTGTGGGCCCCCTGGTCTTGATTCTTTCTCCAGTATTTTTTATATTTTCCGAAAAGTGCCTCCGTGGATTTTCAGGTCATTCCAAGAACTTTTGTTTTCTACACATAAAACAACATCATGGCAGTTCTACTGGAAACAGCGTCAGTCCGGGTTAGTTTCATTCAAATCATGCAAATTAGAGTCCAAAACAAGGGCAAAAGTGTTTGGAAAAGTAGATACGTTGGAGACGTATCAACTCTCCCAAGCTTAAACCTTTGCTTGTCCTCAAGCAATTCGGTTGATAAACTGAAAGTGATAAAGAACAACTTTTACAAACTCAGTTTGCTCTTGTTGTTGTAAACATGCAAAGCCAGCATTCAGGTTTCAGCAAATATTATGAACTAACCATACTCATAATAACACCTCGGTCTCACAATTACTCATATCAATGGCATAATCAGCTAGCGAGCCATAATAATAAAACTCGGATGACAACACTTTCTCAAAACAATCATAACATGATATAAAAAAATGGTATCTCGCTAGCCCTTTCTGAGACCGCAAACCATAAATGAAGAGCACCTTTAAAGATCAAGGACTGACTAAACATTGTAATTCATGGTAAAAGAGATCCAGTCAAGTCATACCCAATATAAACCAATAGTAATGAATGCAAATGACAGTGTGCTCTCCAGCGGGTGCTTTTTAATAAGAGGGACGATGACTCAACATAAAAGTAAATGGATAGGCCCTTCGCAGAGGGAAGCAGGGATTTGTAGAGGTGCCAGAGCTCGATTTTAAAAGAGAGATTGAATAACATTTTGAGCGGCATACTTTCACTGTCAACACAACAACTATGAGATGGCTGTATCTTCCATACTACATGCATTATAGGCAGTTCCCAAACAGAATGGTAAAGGTTTATACTCCCCCAACCACCAAGAAGCATCAATCCATGGCTTGCTCGAAACAACGAGTGCCTCCAACTAACAACAGCCCCGGGGGAGTTTTGTTTAATTATATTGATTTGCTTTGATCTTTTTGGATCATGGGACTAGGCATCCTGGTTACCGGCCCTTTCTCGTGAATGAGGAGCAGAGTACACTCCTCTTGAGAATAACCCACCTAGCATGGAAGATATAGGCAGCCCTAGTTGAAACATGAGCTGCTCGAGCATACAAAACAGAATTTCATCTGAAGGTTTGGAGTTTGGCAGATACAAATTTACTTGGAACGGCAGGTAAATACCGCATATAGGTAGGTATGGTGGACTCATGTGGAACAACTTTGGGGTTTAAGGAGTTTGGATGCACAAGCAGTATTCCCGCTTAGTACAGGTGAAGGCTAGCAAAAGACTGGGAAGCGACCAACTGAGAGAGCGACAACAGTCATAAACATGCATTAAAATTAATTCACACCGAGTACAAGCATGAGTAGGATATAATCCGCCATGAACATAAATATCATGAAGGCTATGTTGATTTGTTTCAACTACATGCGTGAACATGTGCCAAGTCGAGTCACTCAATTCATTCAAAGGAGGATACCATCCCATCATACCACATCATAATCATTCTAATAGCATGTTGGCACGCAAGGTAAACCATTACAACTCATAGCTAATCAAGCATGGCACACGTAACTATAATCTCTAAATGTCATTGCAAATATGTTTACTTCATAATAAGCTCAATCAGGAACGATGAACTCATCATATTTACAAAAACAAGAGAGGTCGAGTTCATACCAGCTGCTTTCATCTCAATCAGTCCATCATATATCTTCATTATTGCCTTTCACTTGCACTACTGAACGATGTGTATAATAATAATAGTGCACGTGCATTGGACTAAGCTGGAATCTGCAAGCATTCAACTCAAGAGAGAAGATAAAGTAATATGGGCTCTAAGTTAAATAAACAATCATGCATATGAGAGCCACTAAACATTTTCAATTTGTTCTTCTACTCTCGACCCCCAAAGGAAAGAAAAGAAAATAAAACTATTTACATGGGAAAGCTCCCAACAAGTAAGAAGAAGAACGATAAATCTTTTTGGGTTTTCATTTTAATTTCTACTACAAGCATGGAAATTAAACTAACTAATTTTTTGGTTTTTCTTAAGGTTTATCAAACACACAAGAAGAAAACTAGAAAAAGAAATTTAAACTAGCATGGATAATACAATGAAAGAGTATGAGCACCGACAACTAGAATAGTGTGTGAACATGAATGTAAAATCGGTGGGAAATACGTACTCCCCCAAGCTTAGCCTTTTGGCCTAAGTTGGTCTAATGCCAAGGGTAGCCTGGCTGATATCCGTAGTTGTAACTGGGGTCGTACTGAGATGCAACAGCAAATGCCTCCTGAGCTGTGGCATGTTGGCGAGCCGCCTCCGCTCTCCCCTCGTGTTCAGGTGCTTCCTCCCTGGTAACAACATATCTTCCTTTTGCCTGGTAATCAAAAAGGAGAGGAGCAGGAAGAGTAACATGGACAGTGTTGCGTCTGTCATAGATTAGTCGATACTGGAGGAATTGTTCATTCCTCTTAAGAAAATGATGTTGGACCATAGCGTCATAATCTAAATAAGCAGGAGGTAACATCATATCCCCCTCTCGTGGGGCTATACCAAGATAATTAGCCACACGGGTCGCATAAATTCCTCCAAATAAATCTCCAGCCCTACCATTATTATGCAACCTACGTGCAACTATCGCCCCCAGGTTGTAATCTTTATTACCTAACACAGCACTCTTGAGGACACTAAGATCAGGGACACACATATGACATGCTTCGTCCTTACCGTTAATGCATCTACCAATGAAAAGAGAAAAATAATGTATAGCAGGAAAATGAATGCTCCCTATGGTAGCTTGTGCAATATCCCTAGATTCTCCCACAGTAATACTAGCAAGGAAATCTCTAAATTCAGATTTGTGGGGATCATTAATATTGCCCCACTGTGGAAGTTTGCAAGCAGTTGTAAAATCCTCTAAGTCCATGGTATAAGATGTATCATAGATATCAAATAGGACACTCGGAGAATTACGTGTACATTTATATTTAAACCTTCGCACAAAGGAATCAGTCAATTGATAGTACTGAGGACACTTATCTTGTAAGAAGTCCTCCAGATCAGCATTACGCACATACGCGTCAAATTCCTCCTTAAAGCCTGCTTCAACCATAAAATCATCGGATGGCCACTCACAAGCTCGTACTTCTGCGTCTCTCGGTAGTTCATCGTCTTGCTCACGTATAGCAATCCTGGGTCCTTTCTTTACCGAGGAACCACCTTGGTACATTCTCCTAGACATAATTCTTTTTCTGAAAAATTTCTGAAATTTTAGTAACTTCAAAATAAAAGTAAATAAAACTAAACAAGATTGATAGCAACTACTCCTACAAGTGCCTAGAGCCTATATCATGCATTAGAATTACTTGTGACCTCATAAATTTAACATGCAAGCTCAAGAACATGGTCACCTATGCAGCAAAAATTTGCAATGAATAAAGCACTAGAACAAAAACTAATTTGACCAATGGAGGAGTCACATACCAAGCAACAATCTCCCAAAGCAGTTTTGTGAATGGAGCTTTGAGCAAGGAGATCGAAAATCGCAGCAAAATGAGCTAGAACTCGTGCTTGAGCTGGATGGAGATTTTTTTGGGAAGAAGATGGAGTGTGTGGGTGCTGGCATAAGTGGAGGGGGCCACCAGGGGCCCACGAGACAGGGGGCGCGCCCAGGGAAGGTGGGCGCGCCCTCCACTCTCGTGGCCTGGTGCTTGCCCCTCCTACAGTGATTTCAGTGCATAAAATCCTCAAATATTCCATAAAAAATCATACTAAATTTGCAGGGCATTTGGAGCACTTTTATTTTCGAGATATTTTTTATTGCACGGATATTCAGAAAACAGACGGATAATACTATTTTTGCTTTATTTATTCTAAATAACAGAAAGTAAAAAGAGGGTACATAAGGTTGTGCCTTCTAGTTTCATCCATCTCGTGATCATCAAAATGAATCCACTAACAAGGTTGATCAAGTCTTGTTAACAAACTCATTCCGAATAACACAGAACCAAATAAATTTCGAATAACACTAAGTTACTTCAACGGGGATATGAACATCCCCAATAATAAGAATATCATACTTTTTCTTGACAGTAGGAAGAGGAAATTCAAAACCTCCAATAATGATAGTTGAAATTTTTCCAATAGAATTGATGCTATGAACTTGAGATTGTTTCCTCGGAAAGTGTACCATATGCTCATTGCCATTAACATAAAAGGTGACATTGCCTTTGTTGCAATCAATAACAGCCCCTGCAGTATTCAAAAAGGGTCTACCAAGGATAATCGACATACTATCGTCCTCGGGAATAACAAGAATAACAAAGTCCGTTAAGATAGTGACATTTGCAACCACAACAGGCACATCCTCACAAATACCGACATGTATAGCAGTTGATTTATCGGCCATTTGCAAAGATATTTCAGTAGGTGTCAACTTATTCAATTCAAGTCTACGATATAAAGAGAGAGGCATAACACTAACACCAGCTCCAAGATCACATAAAGCAGTTCTAACATAATTTATTTTAATGGAGCATGGTATGGTTGGTACCCCTGGATCTCCAAGTTTCTTTGGTATTCCACCCTAAAAAGTGTAATTAGCAAGCATGGTGGAAATTTCAGCTTCCGGTATCTTTCTTTTGTTTGTAATGATATCCTTCATATATTTAGCATAAGGATTTACTTTAAGCATATCAGTTAAGCGCATACGTAAGAAGATAGGTCTGATCATTTCAGCAAAGCGCTGAAAATCCTCGTCATCCTTTGTCTTGGATGGTTTAGAAGTAAAGGGCATGGGTTTCTGAACCCATGGTTCTCTTTCTCTACCGTGCTTCCTAGCAACAAAATCTCTCTTGTCATAACATTGATTCTTTGATTGTGGCTTATCAAGATCAACAGCAGGTTCAATCTCTACTTCATTGTTTTTGCTAGGTTGAGCATCAGCATGAACATTATCATTAACATTATCACTAGGTTCATGTTCATCACCTGATTGTGTTTCAGCATCAGAGATAGAAATATCATTGGGATTCTCAGGTGTGTCTACAACATGTTCACTAGAAGCATGCAAAGTCCTATCGTTTTTCTTTTTCTTCTTTTTAGTACGTGCCTCTAAATTATTTTTCTAAGAATCTTGCTCGATTCTCTTAGGGTGGCCTTCAGGATACAAAGGTTCCTGAGTCATTCTACCAGTTCTAGTAGCCACTCTAACAGCAAAGTCAGGTTTATTATTTAATTCATCAAGCAAATCATTTTGAGCTTTAAGTACTTGCTCAGCTTGAGTAGCAACCATAGAAGCATATTTGCTAACATGTTTAAGTTCTCCTTTAAATCTAGCCATATAATCACTCACGCGCCCTATCTCGAAAGCGTTATTCTTTAATTCTCTACCCACATATGCATTAAAACTTTCTTGTCTAGCCATAGAGTCATCAAATTCATCTAAGCATGGGCTATGAAATTTAGTAGAGGGAATTTCAACTTTATCATATCTATAGAGAGAATTTACCTTTACTACCTAAGTCGGGTTATCAAGACAATGTGGTTCTTCAACAGGGGGTATATTAAGACCATGTATTTCTTCGACAGGTTGTAAATTCTTAACATCTTCAGCTTTAATACCTTTTTCTTTCATTGATTTCTTTGCCTCTTGCATTTCTTCAGGACCAAGAAATAAAACACCTCTCTTCTTCGGAGTGGGTTTAGGAATAGGCTTAGGAGTTGGCTCAATTGGTTCAGGAATTGGCTCAGGAAGAGTCCAATTATTTTCATTAGTCAACATATTATTCAATAGTAATTCAGCTTCGTCGACTGTTCTTTCCCTGAAAACACAACCAACACAACTATCCAAGTGGTCCTTGGAAGCATCAGTTAGTCCATTATAAAAGATATCAAGTATTTCATTTTTCTTAAGAGGATGATCAGGCAAAGCATTAAGTAATCGGAGAAGCCTCCCCCAAGCTTGTGGGAGACGCTCTTCTTTGATTTGCACAAAATTATATATTTCCCACAAGGCAGCTTGTTTCTTATGAGCAGGGAAATATTTAACAGAGAAGTAATAAATCATATCCTGGGGACCACGCACACAACCAGGAGCAAGAGAATTAAACCAAATCTTAGCATCACCCTTTAATGAGAACGGAAATATTTTAAGGATATAATAATAGCGAGACTTCTCATCATTAGTAAACAGGGTGGCTATATCATTCAACTTGGTAAGATGTGCCACAACAGTTTCAGATTCAAGGCCATAAAAAGGATCAGATTCAACTAAAGTAATAATCTCAGGATCAACAGAGAATTCATAATCCTTATCAGTAACACAGATAGGTGAAGTAGCAAAAGCAGGGTCAGGTTTCATTCTAGCATTAAGAGATTGCTGCTTCCATTTAGCTAATAACTTTTTAAGATCATATCTATCTTTACAAGCAAAGATAGCTCTAGCAGCTTTCTCTTCCATAACATAACCCTCAGGAACAACAAGCAATTCATAATCATTGGGAGAACTTTCATCATCACTATCATCAATAATAGTATCTTCAATAATTTCATTCTCTCTAGCCCTAGGAAGTTGTTCATCAAGAAATTCACCTAATGACAAAGTAGTATCACGCACAAAAGTAGTTTCATCATAAGTATCATGCATAGCAGAAGTGGCATCATCAATAACATGCGACATATCAGAATTCATAGCAGTAGCAGGTTTAGGTGTCGCAACCTTACTACTAACAGAAGGAGAATCTAGTGTAGAGCTAGATGGTAGTTCCTTACCTCCCCTCATAGTTGAGGGCAAAATCTTGGTTCTTTCGTCTTTCAAGTTCCTCATAGTGATCAACAGATATAAATCCCAAGTGACTCAGAGAATAGAGCTATGCTCCCCGGCAACGGCGCCAGAAATTAGTCTTGATAACCCACAAATGTAGGGGATCACAACAGCTTTCGAGGGTAAAGTATTCAACCCAAATTTATTGATTCGACACAAGGGGAGCCAAAGAATATTATTGAGTATTAGCAGTTGAGTTGTGAATTCAACCACACCTGGATAACTTAGTATCTGCAGCAAAGTATTTAGTAGCAAAGTAGTATGACAATAAAGGTAACAGTGGCAAAAGTAATATTTTGGGGTTTTGTAGCAATTGTAACAATACCAACGAAAAGGTAAATAAGTGAAGCACAATATGTGAAAACCTCGTAGGCATTGGATCAGTGATGGATAATTATGTCGGATGCGATTCCTCATGTAATAGCTATAACATAGGGTGACACAGAACTAGCTCCAGTTGATCAATGTAATGCAGACATGTATTCCGAATGTAGTCATGCGTGCTTATGGAAAAGAACTTGCATGACATCTTTTGTCCTACCCTCCCGTGGCAGCGGGGTCCTAGTGGAAACTAAGGGATATTAAGGCCTCCTTTTAATAGAGAACCGGAACAAAGCATTAGCACATAGTGAATACATGAACTCCTCAAACTATGGTCATCACCGAGAAGTATCCCGATTATTGTCACTTCAGGGTTGTTGGATCATAACACATAATAGGTGACTATAGACTTGCAAGATAGGATCAAGAACACACATATATTCATGAAAAGATAATAGGTTTAGATCTGAAATCATGGCACTCGGTCCCTAGTGACAAGCATTAAGCATAGCAAAGTCATAGCAACATCAATCTTAGAACATAGTGGATACTAGGGATCAAATCCTAACAAAACTAATTTGATTACATGGTAAATCTCATCCAACCCATCACCGTCCAGCAAGCCTACGATGGAATTACTCACGCACGGCGGTGAGCATCATGAAATTGGTGATGGAGGATGGTTGATGATGACGACAACGACGAATCCCCCTCTCTGGAGCCCCGAACGGACTCCAGATCAGCCCTCCCGAGAGAGATTAGGGCTTGGCGGCGGCTCCATATCGTAAAACGCGATGAAACTTCCTCTCTGATTTTTTTCTCCGTGAAATGGAATATATGGAGTTCGAATTGAGGTTGGTGGAGCCTCAGGGGGCCCACGAGACAGGGGGCGCACCCAGGGGGTGGGCGTGCCCCCCACCCTCGTGGACAGGGTGTGGGCCCCCTAGTCTTGATTCTTTCGCCAGTATTTTTTATATTTTCCAAAAAGTGCCTCCGTCGATTTTCAGGTCATTCCGAGAACTTTTGTTTTCTACACATAAAACAACATCATGGCAGTTCTGCTGAAAACAACGTCAGTCCGGGTTAGTTTCATTCAAATCATGCAAATTAGAGTCCAAAACAAGGGCAAAAGTTTTTGGAAAAGTTGATACGTTGGAGATGTATCAGTCGCCAAGCTTAGGCTCTTGCCACTCCTTATTCCTTAGTCCATCAAAACTTACCCAAAACTTGAAAACTTCACAACACAAAACTCAACAGAAAACTCGTGAGATCCGTTAGTGAAACAAAGCAAATAACCACTTTTAGGTACTATTGTAAACTCATTCCAATTTTATATTGGTGTTATATCTATTGTATTCTAACTTCTCCATGGTTCACACCCCCTGATACTACCCATATATTCATCAAAATAAGCAAACAACACAAAGAAAATAGAATCTATCAAAAACAGAACAGTCTATAGTAATCTGGACTTTGACTAAACTTTAAACTTTAGTAACTCTGAAAATTCTGAAACATTAGGACAACAGAGGCAATTTGTATATCAATCTTGTGTAAAAAATCATATCAAAAGCACATTTTTGTGATTTTCTAAAATTCCAGCAATGAGTGTAAAAGTTCCTTTTTTCAGCAAGATTAAATCAACTATCACCATATCATCCCAAAGGTCTTACTTGGCTCAAACACTAACTAGAACATTAAAACACAATTACTATAGAAGTAATATTGTGTATTTATTCAAGAACATAAGCAAAAACAAAAAAACACAAAATAAAATTGGGTTGCCTCCCAACAAGCGGTATTGTTTAATGCCCCTAGCTAGGCATATTGCATAGATCTAGGTATTGTCTTCGTTGGTATTTAATTCCTCAATTACACATCCATACTCCCTATGAATTTCATTAGGTTTATTGATGATCACACACCTAGGTAGAAAATCAAGAAGTTCGTTCATAGGAATTGGTTCCTAATAATATTGATAAAGCTAGGCAAATACTTATCATCTTAAGATCCTTGTTTCCTTTACTAGATGATTCACCCTCATTTCTAGGAACATAAATAAATTTAGTAGTTTTGGTAGGAGGAAATTTTGGAGTATTCTTGACAGTGGAAAGAGCGGAATCCAAATTGGTAATAATATCTTATAACTTATCGATTCTAGCGAAACTTTGTTCTACCCTTCCATCAATTATAGCTCTTTCTATTTTAGTGTTTTAAAGGTGATTCCTACCTTTGATCCAAATAGAGTAATATGATTATGGATCTTTTTATCCAAATTTTCAATAAGCTCTACGGTAGAAATTTTATTCTCAGTGATGTCAAGTCTTTGCATTACATGTTCCAAGGTTAAGGCTGTTTCATTAATCATGATTGGTGGTGATCCCACCAAATGTACCATAGCATTGTAAGCATCCATAGGATGACTACCCAAGAAATTACCCCCAGTGATAGTGTCTAGCACATATCTATACCAAGTAGTAACACCCACATAATTTTTTTGAAGAAGAACGGTAGTGGATTGCTTATGAGTAGATCTATTTTGAGAATCGCAAATTCTATACCAAGCATCTTTTAAATTCTCACCTCCCCTTTGTTTAAAATTAAGAACCTCACTCTCCGGGGTACTAACTGTAAAAGAAGGACTAGCCATTATAGCAAAGCAAGCAATCTAGCACACAAGCAAACAAAAAGCAAATAAAAAGACGAACGGAAAGAAGGCGAATAAAAGGCAAATATTTTTGTGTTTTTCTAAAAACGTTTTAGAAGTGGGGGAGAGGAAAACAGAAAGAAGTTCTCCTCTCTGTATTATTGGTGAAGCCAGCTTGGTGCCTGATTGATAATCCGAAGTCCCTATGTCCTCAAATCTTAAAGACGAAATACTTCCCAAATTTTGATCTCATGAATGCTACTTTGAAAACCAAATCTTCATATACGTGGAGAAGTATCATGGATGGTGTTGAAACCCTGAAGCTTTGGTAGATTTGGAGAGTAGGGGATGGAGAGAAAATCCAGATTTGGGAGGATGAATGGATCCCACAATCCCCATGGAGGAAAGTGATTACTCCTAAAGGAAATAATCTTCTGACTCGGGTGTGTGATCTTATAGACCCTATAACGGGAAGCTGGGATGAACCACTACTTAGGAAAACATTTTGGGAAATGGATGTACAAAGGATCCTTGCAATACCCCTCCCCTTGAATGAGATGACATATTTTTCAGCACGGAATGGAACAAGATTGGGGGATCTTTACAATATGTTCTGCCTACCATACTATTTGGGACTCCCAAATTGGCCATAAGATTCAGAACTCAGAAGGACCTTCTTGTTGGGATCTACGGTAGGGTACGTCGACTGCAAATTAAAATTTCCTACGCGCAGAACAACCAAGAACATGCTACAGGAGATGGATCACAGTTCGTTACCACTAGACGCGCAGTGCCGTGCAGCGGAAGAAGAGTTGGGGCAGCGCGTCCGCTTGGATCGTCTCCTCCTCGTCCGATCTCCCTCGAACAGCCGGCCGTCCGATCCCACGTACAAGTTCGCCAGAGCGGCACAAGTGCACCGCCTCTAACGGTATCCGCGCGTGCAGGAGGAACACCGTGCGGCGGACTGCTAGGTCTGATCACACAGTCGGCGGTGAGTGGAGGTGGCTATTAGCAACACATGCAAACCCTAGTCGCAGCGCCGAAGCGATCAACCGCATGAGTGTGACGTACCTCCACTTTATATAGGCGTCCATCACGGGCTCAACACTTGGGCCTCGCATGGACCCTAAAGCCCACAAATCTACTCTGCCACAATCCTAATACAGTTCGGATCACATCCGACCAGTGTCCTCGGATCCGACCTCGTAGGTTCCTTCCCTTAAGCGCGCGACCCCTTAGGTTCAAGTCGGCTTGGTCACAGTTCGGATCAAGACCTGCACGGTTAATAGCGGCCTCTAGCAAGGCGTGCCGACCACCAAGCAGACTATGAATCTGGTTAGGCAAACTTGTACAACGTGTAACACTTCAGTTCCCTTTGCCGCACGATATATGTTGTCGGGCTCAAGGCGAGACTGTCATCCTTGTGCTAGCCCGACCTCTTTCTCGTTCCAGTGATGCCGACCACAATCCGGATTATCTCATAATCCTTGTCGCATGGCCATGCTTCTCTTGGTCGGATCACACGAGGGGCCCAGAGCATATCTCTCCTGATCAGAGGGGCAAATCCCATCTTGCTCGACCATGTCTCGCAGCATGGGACTGGACAAACCCAAAACCTACCTTTGTAACTACCCAGTCACGGAGTAGCGTTTGGTCGGCCCAAAGCAAGTCTGTCACCATCCCGAGTACATGCGTCAGCTCAGGTCTTAGGACATAGTGTTGGAAATATGCCCTAGAGGCAATAATAAAATGATGATTATTATATTTCCTTGTTCATGATAATTGTCTATTATTCATCCTATAATTGTGTTATCCGGAAATCGTAATACATGTGTGAATAAATAGACCACAACATGTCCCTAGTAAGCCTCTAGTTGACTAGCTCGTTGATCAACAGATAGTCATGGTTTCCTGACTATGGACATTGGATATCATTGATAACGGGATCACATCATTAGGAGAATGATGTGATGGACAAGACCCAATCCTAAGCATAGCACAAGATCGTGTAGTTCGTTTGCTAGAGCTTTTCCAATGTCAAGTATCATTTCCTTAGACCATGAGATTGTGTAACTCCCGGATACCGTAGGAGTGCTTTGGGTGTACCAAACGTCACAACGTAACTGGGTGACTATAAAGGTATACTACAGGTACCCCCGAAAGTATCTGTTGGGTTGACAAGGATCGAGACTGGGATTTGTCACTCCGTATGACGGAGAGGTATCTCTGGGCCCACTCGGTAATGCATCATCATAATGAGCTCAACGTGACCAAGTGTTTGGTCACGGGATCATGCATTACGGTACGAGTAAAGTGACTTGCCGGTAACGAGATTGAACGAGGTATTGGGATACCGACGATCGAATCTCGGGCAAGTAACGTACCAATTGACAAAGGGAATTGTATACGGGATTACTTGAATCCTCAACATCGTGGTTCATCCGATGAGATCATCGAGGAATATGTGGGAGCCAACATGGGTATCCAGATCCCGCTGTTGGTTATTGACCGGAGAGCTGTCTCGGTCATGTCTGCATGATTGCCGAACCCATAGGGTCTACACACTTAAGGTTCGGTGACGCTAGGGTTGTAGAGATATTAGTATGCGGAAACCCAAAAGTTGTTCAGAGTCCCGGATAAGATCCTGGACGTCACGAGGAGTTTCGGAATGGTCCGGAGGTAAAGAATTATATATAGGAAGTCCAGTTTCGGCCACCGGGAAAGTTTTGGGGGTCACCGGTATTGTACCGGGACCACCGGAAGGGTCCCGGGGGTCCACCGGGAGGGGCCACCTATCCCGGAGGGCCACGTGGGCTGAAAGGGGAAGGGAACCAGCCCCTGGTGGGATGGTGCCCCCCCTTGGGCCTCCCTTGCGCCTAGGGTTGGAAACCCTAGGGGTGGGGGGGGCGCCCCACTTGACTTGGGGGGCAAGTCCCCCCCTAGGCCGCCGCCCCCCTTGGAGATGGGATCTCCAGGGCTGGTGCACCCCCTAGGCCCCCTATATAAAGAGGGGGGAGGGAGGGCAGCCGCACCCTAGTCCCTGGCGCCTCCCTCTCCCCCTGTACCACCTCTCCCTCTCATTGAGCTTGGCGAAGCCCTGCCGAGATCGCCGCTGCTTCCACAACCACGCCGTCATGCTGCTGGATCTCCATCAACCTCTCCTTTCCCCTTGTTGTATCAAGAAGGAGGAGACGTCTTCCCCAACCGTACGTGTATTGAACGCGGAGGTGTTGTCCGTTCAACACTAGGATCATCGGTGATTTGGATCACGACGAGTACGACTCCCTCAACCCCGTTCTCTTGAACGCTTCCGCTCGCGATCTACAAGGGTATGTAGATGCACTCCTCTCTCTCGTTGCTAGATGAACTCCATAGATTGATCTTGGTGAAGCATATAATTTTTTATATTTTCTGCAACGTTCCCCAACAGTGGCATCATGAGCTAGGTCTATGCGTAGTTTCTTTGCACGATTAGAACACAAATTTGTTGTGGGCGTAGATGTTGTCAATTTTCTTGCCACTACTAGTCTTATTTTGCTTCGGCGGCATCGTGGGATGAAGCGGACCGGACCGACCTTACACGTACGCTTACGTGAGACAGGTTCCACCGACTGACATGCACTAGTTGCATAAGGTGGCTAGCGGATGTCTGTCTCTCCCACTTTAGTCGGAGCGGATTCGATGAAAAGGGTCCATATGAAGGGTAAATAGAAATTGGCATATCATGTTGTGGCTTTCACGTAGGTAAGAAAACGTTCTTGCTAGAACCCTATTGCAGCCACGTAAAAACATGCAACAACAATTAGAGGACGTCTAACTTGTTTTTGCAGCATATGCCTTGTGATGTGATATGGCCAAAAGTTGTGATGAATGATATATATGTGATGTATGAGATCATGTTCTTGTAATAGGAATCACGACTTGCATGTCGATGAGTATGACAACCGGCAGGAGCCATAGGAGTTGTCTTAATTATTGTATGACCTGCATGTCAATGATTAAACGCCATGTAATTACTTTACTTTATTGCTAAACCGTTAGCCATAGTAGTAGAAGTAATAGTTGGTGAGCAACTTCATGGAGACACGATGATGGAGATCATGATGATGGAAATCATGGTGTCATGCCGGTGACGAAGATGATCATGGCGCCCCGAAGATGGAGATCAAAGGAGCTATATGATATTGGCCATATCATGTCACTATTTGATTGCATGTGATGTTTATCATGTTTTTGCAGCTTATTTGCTTCGAACGACAGTAGTAAATAAGATGATCCCTCATAATAATTTCAAGAAAGTGTTCCCCCTAACTGTGCGCCATTGCAAAAGTTCGTTGTTTCGAAGCACCACGTGATGATCGGGTGTGATAGATTCAAACGTCCACATACAACGGGTGTAAGACAGATTTACACATGCAAAACACTTAGGTTATCTTGACGAGCCTAGCATGTACAGATATGGCCTCCGAACACAAGAGACCGAAAGGTCGAACATGAGTCGTATGGAAGATACGATCAACATGGAGATGTTCACCGATGATGACTAGTCCGTCTCACGTGATGATCAGACACGGCCTAGTTGACTCGGATCATGTATCACTTAGATGACTAGAGGGATGTCTAATCTGAGTGTGAGTTCATTAAATAATATGATTAGATGAACTTAATTATCATGAACTTATTCTAAAAACCTTTGCGAAAATGTCTTGTAGATCAAATGGCCAATGCTCATGTCAACCTCAACTTCAACGCGTTCCTAGAGAAAACCAAGCTGAAAGATGATGGCAGCAACTATTCGGACTGGGTCCGGAACCTGAGGATCATCCTCATAGCTGCCAAGAAAGCATATGTCCTAGAAGGACCGCTAGGTGAAGCACCCATCCCAGAGAACCAAGACATTATGAACGCTTGGCAGTCACGTGCTGATGATTACTCCCTCGTTCAGTGCGACATGCTTTACAGCTTAGAACCGGGGCTCCAAAAGCGTTTTGAGCAACACGGAGGATATGAGATGTTCGAGGAGCTGAAAATGGTTTTCCAAGCTCATGCCCGGGTCGAGAGATATGAAGTCTCTGACAAGTTCTACAGTTGTAAGATGGAGGAAAATAGTTCTGTCAGTGAGCACATACTCAAAATGTCTGGGTTGCACAACCGCTTGTCCCAGCTAGACATTAACCTCCCGGACGAGGCGGTCATTGACAGAATCCTTCAGTCGCTCCCACCTAGCTACAAGAGCTTTGTGATGAACTACAATATGCAGGGGATGGTGAAAACTATTCCTGAAGTATTTTCAATGCTGAAATCAGCGGAGGTGGGAATCAAAAAGGAACATCAAGTGTTGATGGTCAATAAAACCACTAAGTTCAAGAAGGGCAAGGGTAAGAAGAACTTCAAGAAGGACGGCAAGGAAGTTGCCGTGCCCGCTAAACCAGATGCCGGGAAGAAGCCAAAGAATGGACCCAAGCCTGAGATTGAGTGCTTTTATTGCAAAGGGAAGGGTCACTGGAAGCGGAACTGCCCCAAATACTTAGCGGACAAGAAGGCAGGCAACACTAAATGTATATGTGATATACATGTAATTGACGTGTACCTTACCAGTACTCGTAGTAGCTCCTGGGTATTTGATACCGGTGCGGTTGCTCATATTTGTAACTCAAAGCAGGAGCTGCGGAATAAGCGGAGACTGGCGAAGGACGAGGTGATGATGCGCGTCGGGAATGGTTCCAAGGTCGATGTGATCGCCGTCGGCACGCTACCTCTACATTTACCTACGGGATTAGTTTTAAACCTCAATAATTGTTATTTAGTGCCAGCTTTGAGCATGAATATTGTATCTGGATCTCGTTTAATATGAGATGGCTACTCATTTAAATCCGAGAATAATGGTTGTTCTATTTATATGAGAGATATGTTCTATGGTCATGCCCCCTGGTCAATGGTTTATTCTTAATGAATCTCGAACGTGATGTTACACATATTCATAATGTGAATACCAAAAGATGTAAGGTTGATAATGATAGTCCCACATACTTGTGGCACTGCCACCTTGGTCACATTGGTGTCAAGCGCATGAAGAAGCTCCATGCTGATGGACTTTTAGAGTCTCTCGATTATGAGTCATTTGACACATGCGAACCATGCCTCATGGGCAAAATGACCAAAACTCCGTTCTCCGGAACAATGGAGCGAGCAACCAACTTATTGGAAATCATACATACTGATGTATGTGGTCCAATGAACGTTGAGGATCACGGAGACTATCGTTATGTTCTCACTCTCACTGATGACTTAAGTAGATATGGGTATGTCTACTTGATGAAACACAAGTCTGAGACCTTTGAAAAGTTCAAGGAATTTCAGAATGAGGTAGAGAATCAACGTGACTGAAAAATAAAGTTCTTACGATCAGATCGTGGAGGAGACTATTTAAGTCACGAATTTGGTACGCACTTAAGGAAATGTGGAATTGTTTCACAACTCACGCCGCCTGGAACACCTCAGCATAAAGGTGTGTTCGAACATCGTAATCGCACTCTATTGGATATGGTGCGATCTATGATGTCACCCACCGATTTACCGCTATCATTTTGGGGATACGCTCTAGAGACAGCTACATTCACTTTAAATAGGGCACCGTCTAAATCCGTTGAGACGACACCGTATGAATTATGGTTTGGGAAGAAACCTAAGCTGTTGTTTCTAAAAGTTTGGGGATGCGATGCTTATGTCAAGAAACTTCAACCTGAAAAGCTTGAACCCAAGTTGGAAAAATGCGTCTTCATAGGATACCCTGAGGAAACCATTGGGTATACCTTCTACCTTAGATCCAAAGGCAAGATCTTTGTTGCCAAGAATGGGTCCTTTCTGGAGAAAGAGTTTCTCTCGAAAGAAGTAAGTGGGAGGAAAGTAGAACTCGATGAAGTACTACCTCTTGAACCGGAAAGTAGTGCAGCTCAGGAAAATGTTCCCGTGGGGCCTACACCGACTAGAGAGGAAATTAATGATGATGATCAAGGTACTTCGGATCAAGTTGCTACTGAACTTCGTAGGTCCACAAGGACACGTTCCACACCAGAGTGGTATGGCAACCCTGTCCTGGAAATCATGTTGTTAGACTACGGTGAACCTTCGAACTATGAAGAAGCGATGGCGGGCCCAGATTCCAACAAATGGCTTGAAGCCATGCAATCCGAGATAGGATCCATGTATGAAAACAAAGTATGGACTTTGACAGACTTGCCCGATGATCGGCGAGCGATAGAAAATAAATGGATCTTTAAGAAGAAGACGGACGCGGATGGTAATGTTACACTCTAAAAAGCTCGACTTGTCGCTAAGGGTTATCGGCAAATTCAAGGGGTTGACTACGATGAGACTTTCTCTCCCGTAGCGAAGATGAAGTCCGTCCGAATCATGTTAGCAATTTCCGCATACTATGATTATGACATATGGCAAATGGACGTTAAAACAGCATTCCTTAACGGCTATCTTAAGGAAGAACTGTATATGATGCAGTCGGAAGGTTTTGTCGATCCTGAGAATGCTAACAAGGTATGCAAGCTCTAGCGATCCATTTATGGGCTCGTGCAAGCATCTCGGAGTTGGAACATTAGCTTTGATGAGATGATCAAAGTGTTTGGGTTTATGCAGACTTATGGAGAAGCCTGCGTTTACAAGAAAGTGAGTGGGCGCTCTGTAGCATTTCTCATATTATATGTGGATGACATACTTTTGATGGGAAATGATATAGAACTTTTGGACAGCATTAAGGCCTACTTGAATAAGTGTTTTTCAATGAAGGACCTTGGAGAAGCTGCTTACATATTAGGCATCAAGATCTATAGAGATAGATCGAGGCGCCTCATAGGTCTTTCACAAAGCACATACCTTGATAAGATATTGACGAAGTTCAATATGGATCAGTCCAAGAAGGGGTTCTTGCCTGTGTTGCAAGGTGTGAAATTGAGCTCGGCTCAATGTCCGACCACGGCAGAAGATATAGAAGAGATGAGTGTCATCCCCTATGCCTCAGCCATAGGGTCTATTATGTATGCCATGCTCTGTACCAGACTTGATGCAAACCTTGGCGTAAGTTTGGTAGGAAGGTACCAAAGCAATCCCGGCAAGGAACACTGGACAGCGGTCAAGAATATCCTGAAGTACCTGAAGAGGACTAAGGATATGTTTCTCGTTTACGGAGGTGACGAAGAGCTCGTCATAAAGGGTTACGTCGACGCTAGCTTCGACACAGATCTGGATGACTCTCAGTCACAAACCGGATACATGTATATTTTGAATGGAGGGGTAGTAAGCTGGTGCAGTTGCAAGCAAAGCGTCGTGGCGGGATCTACATGTGAAGCGGAGTACATGGCAGCCTCGGAGGCAGCGCATGAAGCAATATGGATGAAGGAGTTCATCACCGACCTAGGAGTCATACCCAATGCGTCGGGGCCGATCACTCTCTTCTGTGACAACATTGGAGCTATTGCCCTTGCCAAGGAGCCCAGGTTTCACAAGAAGACCAGGCACATCAAGCGTCGCTTCAACTCCATTCATGAAAATGTTCAAGATGGAGACATAGATATTTTCAAAGTGCATACGGATCTGAATGTCGCAGATCCGTTGACTAAACCTCTTCCGCGAGCAAAACATGATCAACACCAGAACTCTATGGGTGTTCGATTCATCACAATGTAACTAGATTAATTACTCTAGTGCAAGTGGGAGACTGTTGGAAATATGCCCTAGAGGCAATAATAAAATGATTATTATTATATTTCCTTGTTCATGATAATTGTCTATTATTCATGCTATAATTGTGTTATCCGGAAATCGTAATACATGTGTGAATAAATAGACCACAACATGTCCCTAGTAAGCCTCTAGTTGACTAGCTCGTTGATCAACAGATAGTCATGGTTTCCTGACTATGGACATTGGATGTCGTTGATAACGGGATCACATCATTAGGAGAATGATGTGATGGACAAGACCCAATCCTAAGCATAGCACAAGATCGTGTAGTTCGTTTGCTAGAGCTTTTCCAATGTCAAGTATCATTTCCTTAGACCATGAGATTGTGTAACTCCCGGATACCGTAGGAGTTCTTTGGGTGTACCAAACGTCACAACGTAACTAGGTGACTATAAAGGTATACTACAGGTACCCCCGAAAGTATCTGTTGGGTTGACACGGATCGAGACTGGGATTTGTCACTCCATATGACAGAGAGGTATCTCTGGGCCCACTCGGTAATGCATCATCATAATGAGATCAATGTGACCAAGTGTTTGGTCACGGGATCATGCATTACGGTACGAGTAAAGTGACTTGCCGGTAACGAGATTGAACGAGGTATTGGGATAACGACGATCGAATCTCGGGCAAGTAACGTACCGATTGACAAAGGGAATTGTATACGAGATTACTTGAATCCTCGACATCGTGGTTCATCCGATGAGATCATCGAGGAATATGTGGGAGCCAACATGGGTATCCAGATCCCGCTGTTGGTTATTGACCGGAGAGCTGTCTCGGTCATGTCTACATGATTCCCGAACCCATAGGGTCTACACACTTAAGGTTCAGTGACGCTAGGCTTGTAGAGATATTAGTATGCGGAAACCCGAAAGTTGTTCGGAGTCCCGGCTGATATCCCGGACGTCACGAGGAGTTCCGGAATGGTCCGTAGGTAAATAATTATATATAGGAAGTCCAGTTTCGGCCACCGGGAAAGTTTCGGGGGTCACCGGTATTGTACCGGGACCACCGGAAGGGTCCCGGGGGTCCACCGGGTGGGGCCACCTATCCCGAAGGGCCACGTGGGCTGAAAGGGGAAGGGAACCAGCCCGTGGTGGGATGGTGCCCCCCCTTGGGCCTCCCTTGCGCCTAGGGTTGGAAACCCTAGGGGTGGGGGGCGCCCCACTTGACTTGGGTGGCAAGTCCCCCCCTAGGCCGTCGCCCCCCTTGGAGATGGGATCTCCAGGGCCGGCGCACCCCCCTAGGCCCCCTATATAAAGAGGGGCGAGGGAGGGCAGCCACACCCTAGTCCCTGGCGCCTCCCTCTCCCCCCGTACCACCTCTCCCTCTCGTTGAGCTTGGCGAAGCCCTGCCGAGATCGCCGCTACTTCCACCACCACGCCGTCGTGCTACTGGATCTCCATCAACCTCTCCTTTCCCCTTGCTGGATCAAGAAGGAGGAGACGTCTTCCCCAACCGTACGTGTGCTGAACGTGGAGGTGTTGTCCATTCAGCACTAGGATCATCGGTGATTTGGATCACGACGAGTACGACTCCCTCAACCCCGTTCTCTTGAACGCTTCCGCTCGCGATCTACAAGGGTATGTAGATGCACTCCTCTCTCTCGTTGCTAGATGAACTCCATAGATTGATCTTGGTGAAGCGTAATTTTTATTTATTTTCTGCAACGTTCCCCAACAGTGGCATCATGAGCTAGGTCTATGCTTAGTTTCTTTGCACGATTAGAACACAAATTTGTTGTGGGCGTAGATGTTGTCAATTTTCTTGCCACTAATAGTCTTATTTTGCTTTGGCGGCATCGTGGCATGAAGCGGCCTGGACCGACCTTACACGCACGCTTACGTGAGACAGGTTCCACCGACTGACATGCACTAGTTGCATAAGGTGGCTAGCGGGTGTCTGTCTCTCCCACTTCAGTCGGAGCGGATTCGATGAAAAGGGTCCTTATGAAGGGTAAATAGAAATTGGAATATCATGTTCTGGCTTTCACGTAGGTAAGAAAATGTTCTTGCTAGAACCCTATTGCAGCCACGTAAAAACATGCAACAACAATTAGAGGACGTCTAACTTGTTTTTGCAGCATATGCCTTGTGATGTGATATGGCCAAAAGTTGTGATGAATGATATATATGTGATGTATGAGATCATGTTCTTGTAATAGGAATCACGACTTGCATGTCAATGAGTATGAAAACCGGCAGGAGCCATAGGAGTTGTCTTAATTATTGTATGACCTGCATGTCAATGATTAAACGCCATGTAATTACTTTACTTTATTGCTAAACCATTAGCCATAGTAGTAGAAGTAATAGTTGGCGAGCAACTTCATGGAGACACGATGATGGAGATCATGATGATGGAGATCATGGTGTCATGCCGGTGACGACGATGATCATGGCACCTCGAAGATGGAGATCAAAGGAGCTATATGATATTGGCCATATCATGTCACTATTTGATTGCATGTGATGTTTATCATGTTTTTGCATCTTATTTGCTTAGAACGACGGTAGTAAATAAGATGATCCCTCATAATAATTTCAAGAAAGTGTTCCCCCTAACTGTGCGCCGTTGCGAAAGTTCGTTGTTTCGAAGCACCACGTGATGATTGGGTGTCATAGATTCAAACTTCCACATACAACGGGTGTAAGACAGATTTACACATGCAAAACACTTAGGTTATCTTGAAGAGCCTAGCATGTATAGACATGGCGTCGGAACACAAGAGACCGAAAGGTCGAACATGAGTCGTATGGAAGATACGATCAACATGGAGATGTTCACCGATGATGACTAGTCCATCTCACGTGATGATCGGACACGGCCTAGTTGACTCGGATTATGTATCACTTAGATGACTAGAGGGATGTCTAATCTGAGTGGGAGTTCATTAAATAATATGACTAGATGAACTTAATTATCATGAACTTAGTCTAAAAACCTTTGTGAAAATGTCTTGTAGATCAAATGGCCAACGCTCATGTCAACCTCAACTTCAACGCATTCCTAGAGAAAAGCAAGCTGAAAGATGATGGAATCAACTATTTGGACTGGGTCTGGAACCTGAGGATCATCCTCATAGCTGCCAAGAAAGCATATGTCCTAGAAGGACCGCTAGGTGAAGCACCCATCCCAGAGAACCAAGATGTTATGAACACTTCGCAGTCACGTGCTGATGATTACTCCCTCGTTCAGTGTGGCATGCTTTATAGCTTAGAACCGGGGCTCCAAAAGCGTTTTGAGCAACACGGAGCATATGAGATGTTCGAGGAGCTGAAAATGGTTTTCCAAGCTCATGCCCGAGTCGAGATATATGAAGTCTCTGACAAGTTCTATAGTTGTAAGATGGAGGAAAATAGTTCTGTCAGTGAGCACATACTCGAAATGTCTGGGTTGCACAACCACTTGTCCCAGCTAGACATTAACCTCCCGGACGAGGCGGTCATTGATAGAATCCTTCAGTCGCTCCCACCTAGCTACAAGAGCTTTGTGATGAACTATAATATGCAGGGGATGGTGAAAACTATCCCTGAAGTATTTTCAATGCTGAAATCAGCGGAGATGGAAATCAAAAAGGAACATCAAGTGTTGATGGTCAATAAAACCACTAAGTTCAAGAAGGGCAAGGGTAAGAAGAACTTCAAGAAGGACGGCAAGGAAGTTGCCGCGCCCGGTAAACCAGCTGCCGGGAAGAAGCCAAAGAATGGACCCAAGCCTGAGACTGAGTGCTTTTATTGCAAAGGGAAGGGTCACTGGAAGCGGAACTGCCCCAAATACTTAGCAGACAAGAAGGCCGGCAACACTAAAGGTATATGTGATATACATGTAATTGATGTGTACCTTACCAGTACTCGTAGTAGCTCCTGGGTATTTGATACCGGTGCCGTTGCTCATATTTGTAACTCAAAGCAGGAGCTGTGGAATAAGCGGAGACTGGCGAAGGACGATATGACGATGCGCGTCGGGAATGGTTCTAAGGTCGATGTGATCGCCGTCGGCACGCTACCTCTACATTTACCTACGGGATTAGTTTTAAACCTCAATAATTGTTATTTAGTGCCAGCTTTGAGCATGAATATTGTATTTGGATCTCATTTAATACGAGATGGCTACTCATCTAAATCCGAGAATAATGGTTGTTCTATTTATATGAGAGATATGTTTTATGGTCATGCCCCGCTGGTCAATGGTTTGTTCTTAATGAATCTCGAACGTGATGTTACACATATTCATAGTGTGAATACCAAAAGATGTAAGGTTGATAATGATAGTCCCACATACTTGTGGCACTGCCGCCTTGGTCACATTGGTGTCAAGCGCATGAAGAAGCTCCATGCTGATGGACTTTTAGAGTCTCTCGATTATGAATCATTTGACACATGCGAACCATGCCTCATGGGCAAAATGATCAAAACTCCGTTCTCCGGAACAATGGAGCGAGCAACCAACTTATTGGAAATCATACATACTGATGTATGTGGTCCAATGAGCGTTGAGGATCGCGGAGGCTATCGTTATGTTCTCACTCTCACTGATGACTTAAGTAGATATGGGTATGTCTACTTGATGAAACACAAGTCAGAGACCTTTGAAAAGTTCAAGGAATTTCAGAATGAGGTAGAGAATCAACGTGACCGAAAAATAAAGTTCTTACGATCAGATCGTGGAGGAGAATATTTAAGTCACAAATTTGGTACGCACTTAAGGAAATGTGGAATTGTTTCACAACTCACGCCGCCTGGAACACCTCAGCGTAACGGTGTGTCCGAACGTCGTAATCGCACTCTATTGGATATGGTTCGATCTATGATGTCACTCACCAATTTACCGCTATCATTTTGGGGATACGCTCTAGAGACAGCTACATTCACTTTAAATAGGGCACCGTCTAAATCCGTTGAGACGACGTCGTATGAATTATGGTTTGGGAAGAAACCTAAGCTGTCGTTTCTAGAAGTTTGGGGATGCGATGCTTATGTCAAGAAACTTCAACCTGAAAAGCTCGAACCCAAGTCGGAAAAATCGTCTTCATAGGATACCCTAAGGAAACCATTGGGTATACCTTCTACCTTAGATCCGAAGGCAAGATCTTTGTTGCCAAGAACGGGTCCTTTCTGGAGAAAGAGTTTCTCTCGAAAGAAGTAAGTGGGAGGAAAGTAGAACTCGATGAAGTACTACCTCTTGAACCGGAAAGTAGTGTAGCTCAGGAAAATGTTCGTGTGGTGCCTACACCGACTGGAGAGGAAATTAATGATGATGATCAAGGTACTTCGGATCAAGTTGCTACTGAACTTCGTTGGTCCACAAGGACACGTTCCACACTAGAGTGGTATGGCAACCCTGTCCTGGAAATCATGTTGTTAGACAACGCTGAACCTTCGAACTATGAAGAAGCGATGGCGGGCCCAGTTTCCAACAAATGGCTTGAAGCCATGCAATCTGAGATAGGATCCATGTATGAAAACAAAGTGTGGACTTTGACAGACTTGCCCGATGATCGGCGAGCGATAGAAAATAAATGGATCTTTAAGAAGAAGACGGACGCGGATGGTAATGTTACCATCTATAAAGCTCGTCTTGTCGCTAAGGGTTATCGGCATATTCAAGGGGTTGACTATGATGAGACTTTCTTTCCCGTAGCGAAGCTGAAGTCCTTCCGAATCATGTTAGCAATTGTCGCATACTATGATTATGAGATATGGCAAATGGAAGTCAAAACGGCATTCCTTAACGGCTATCTTAAGGAAGAACTGTATATGATGCAGCCGGAAGGTTTTGTCGATCCTGAGAATGCTAACAAGGTATGCAAGCTCCAGCGATCCATTTATGGGCTAGTGCAAGCATCTCGGAGTTGGAACATTCGCTTTGATGAGATGATCAAAGCATTTGGGTTTATGCAGACTTATGGAGAAGCCTGCGTTTACAAGAAAGTGAGTGGGAGCTCTGTAGCATTTCTCATATTATATGTGGATGACATACTTTTGATGCGAAATGATATAGAACTTTTGGACAGCATTAAGGCCTACTTGAATAAGTGTTTTTCAATGAAGGACCTTGGAGAAGCTGCTTACATATTAGGCATCAAGATCTATAGAGATAGATCGAGACGCCTCATAGGTCTTTCACAAAGCACATACCTTGATAAGATATTGAAGAAGTTCAATATGGATCAGTCCAAGAAGGGGTTCTTGCCTGTGTTGCAAGGGGTGAAATTGAGCTCGGCTCAATGTCCGACCACGGCAGAAGATATAGAAGAGATGGGTGTCATCCCCTTTGCCTCAGCCATAGGGTCTATTATGTATGCCATGCTGTGTACCAGACCTGATGCAAACCTTGCCATAAGTTTGGTAGGAAGGAACCAAAGCAATCCCAGCAAGGAACACTGGACAGCGGTCAAGAATATCCTGAAGTACCTGAAGAGGACTAAGGCTATGTTTCTCGTTTATGGAGGTGACGAAGAGCTCGTCGTAAAGGGTTACGTCGACGCTAGCTTCGACACAGATCTGGATGACTCTAAGTCACAAACCGGATACGTGTATATTTTGAATGGAGGGGCAGTAAGCTGGTGTAGTTGCAAGCAAAGCATCATGACGGGATCTACATATGAAGCGGAGTACATGGCAGCCTCAGAGGCAGCGCATGAAGCAATATGGATGAAGGAGTTCATCACTGACCTAGGAGTCATACCCAATGCGTCGGGGCCGATCACTCTCTTCTGTGACAACATTGGAGCTATTGCCCTTGCCAAGGAGCCCAGGTTTCACAAGAAGACCAGGCACATCAAGCGTCGCTTCAACTCCATTCGTGAAAATGTTCAAGATGGAGACATAGATATTTTCAAAGTGCATACGGATCTGAATGTAGCAGATCCGTTGACTAAACCTCTTCCACGAGCAAAACATGATCAACACCAGAACTCTATGGGTGTTCGATTCATCACAATGTAACTAGATTAATTACTCTAGTGCAAGTGGGAGACTGTTGGAAATATGCCCTAGAGGCAATAATAAAATGATTATTATTATATTTCCTTGTTCATGATAATTGTCTATTATTCATGCTATAATTGTGTTATCCGGAAATCGTAATACATGTGTGAATAAATAGACCACAACATGTCCCTAGTAAGCCTCTAGTTGACTAGCTCGTTGATCAACAGATAGTCATGGTTTCCTGACTATGGACATTGGATGTCGTTGATAATGGGATCACATCATTAGGAGAATGATGTGATGGACAAGACCCAATCCTACGCATAGCACAAGATCGTGTAGTTCGTTTGCTAAAGCTTTTCCAATGTCAAGTATCATTTCCTTAGACCATGAGATCGTGTAACTCCCGGATACCGTAGGAGTGCTTTGGGTGTACCAAACGTCACAACGTAACTGGGTGACTATAAAGGTATACTACAGGTACCCCCGAAAGTATCTGTTGGGTTGACACGGATCGAGACTGGGATTTGTCACTCCGTATGACGGAGAGGTATCTCTGGGCCCACTCGGTAATGCATCATCATAATGAGATCAATGTGACCAAGTGTTTGGTCACGGGATCATGCATTATGGTACGAGTAAAGTGACTTGCCGGCAACGAGATTGAACGAGGTATTGGGATACCGACGATCGAATCTCGGGCAAGTAACGTATCGATTGACAAAGGGAATTGTATACGGGATTACTTGAATCCTCGACATCGTGGTTCATCCGATGAGATCATCGAGGAATATGTGGGAGCCAACATGGGTATCCAGATCCCGCTGTTGGTTATTGACCGAAGAGCTGTCTCGGTCATGTCTGCATGATTCCCGAACCCGTAGGGTCTACACACTTAAGGTTTGGTGACGCTAGGGTTGTAGAGATATTAGTATGCGGAAACCAGAAAGTTGTTCGGAGTCCCGGATGAGATCCCGGACGTCACGAGGAGTTCCGGAATGGTCCGGAGGTAAAGAATTATATATTGGAAGTCCAGTTTCGGCCAACGGGAAAGTTTCGGGGGTTACCGGTATTGTACCGGGACCACCGGAAGGGTCTCAGGGGTCCACCGGGTGGGGCCACCTATCCCGGAGGGCCACGTGGGCTGAAAGGGGAAGGGAACCAGCCCCTGGTGGGCTGGTGCCCCCCCTTGGGCCTCCCCTGCGCCTAGGGTTGGAAACCCTAGGGGTGGGGGGGGCGCCCCACTTGACTTGGGGGGCAAGTCCCGCCCTAGGCCGCCGCCCCCCCCCCCCTTGGAGATGGGATCTCCAGGGCCGGCGCACCCCTAGGCCCCCTATATAAAGAGGGGGGAGGGAGGGCAGCCGCACCCTAGTCCATGGCGCCTCCCTCTCCTCCCGTACCACCTCTCCCTCTCGTTGATCTTGGCGAAGCCCTGCCGAGATCGCCGCTGCTTCCACCATCACGCTGTCGTGCTGCTGGATCTCCATCAACCTCTCCTTTCCCCTTGCTGGATCAATAAGGAGGAGACGTCTTCCCCAACCATATGTGTGTTGAACGCGGAGGTGCTGTCCGTTCAGCACTAGGATCATCGGTGATTTGGATCACGACGAGCACGACTCCCTCAACCTCGTTCTCTTGAACGCTTCCGCTCGCGATCTACAAGGGTATGTAGATGCACGCCTCTCTCTCGTTGCTAGATGAACTCCATAGATTGATCTTGGTGAAGCGTAGATTTTTTTTTATTTTCTGCAACGTTCCCCAACACATAGAACGTATGTTGTACTAGAGACTCACAGATGACATATCGTTGCGTCTCATAGTTGGGTATGTCCGACTTGGACCTTATCTCGACTCAGATCCGACTACGTCGAATCCGACCAGACCTTTCCAAGTCCATATTATACGGTTAGCATCCAATGCTCCATGGCTAGTGAGACCAAGCCATCGACCGTGTCATATGCTAGTCTAGTCGGTTGCGCGTCCACACAGCCCTTTCGACTAGGGACCTTTTAGGACAGTCATCATACAATGCATAGTCCCACAAACAAGTCACGTACTTGCTGATACACATCATTAATAATGTCCAAGGACTATCTTTACTCATAAACACATAGGAAATATCATCATACATGATTGCCTCTAGGGCATATCTCGAACACTTCTACCCAGGGTGACACATGGAGCTTAGTTTGGAGCCTTTTGTGCCTGTTAAAGATCAAAAAGTTTATTTGGAGAGCGTTGCATAGTGTGATCCCATGCCGATTTATTCTAGAGAATAAGCATCTCAAAATTAACCCGAGTTGCCCTGCATGCAACCAAGGACCCGACACAATTAAACACCTACTGTTTGAATGCAAACTCGCGTTGGAAGTTTGGAAGCCTCTTGGTCTAGAGGATGTCATCAAGAGAGCAACCAGTGTAGACAGGGTCGGTGAAGCTGTTTTGGAACACTTGTTATGCTTGAAGGACAATGAAATTCATATACCAGAATTGCCAAAGCTGAGAGAAACTGTGGCAACAACAGCGTGGTACCTTTGGTATGAAAGGAGGAAATTGACCCATGGTGAATATACCCAAACCACATCTCAAACAAGTTTTGCAGTGAAAGGTCTCGCGGCTAATTTCATTATATCATGTAGTCTGAAGCCAGTGCGGAAAATGGCCGGTTGGGTGAAACCAAGGTATGGATATGTCAAACTAAATGTTGATGTTGGCTTCAACATTGATACGCTCGAAGGAACAATTGGCGCAGTTCGTAGGGACCACAAAGGACAATTCGTTGCTGCTGCTAATGAAAAAGTTGATACTTGCTTTGATTCATTTATGTCGGAGGCGACAACAGTTCATTTTGGTACGAATCTTGCAAGAACTATGGGATGTAGCAAAATTTAACTCTGCTTAGATAATGTGTAGGTCGTTGAAGCTTTGAAAGAGGGCAACTCTACTTCTGTTGCTAGTGCAATTTTTGATTGTTGCTACTTTATGCCCTTAGATTTTACCCATGTAATCTATGATGATTGCTTTAGAGAGAGTAATTTAGTAGCTCATGAATTAGCTAGGTTAGCTAAATTCTCTCCTATTGTATTATGGATGGGTTCTGCTCCTGGTGCGGTCATCCCAGTGCTGTGATGCTACTATTTTGACTCATGAATAAAGGAGGAGGTCATTGTCAAGAGAAGAAGAGATGGACAATTCCTATGCTAGACATTAGCAATTTGTATCATCTTTCCTACTTATAAAGATTGAAGTTGGTGATAAGTTCACATATGGCTCCAATATCCATTTCAAATAAACAAATACACGCATCTCCACATGTGAAACTAGTAACCTTGCAAGAGACACGTAAATAAATGCACTTTACAAATATGTGAGATCTATAATAAACAAACAAACACACTACTTTCATGTGAGACCGACTTTTTTTAAAAGTACACATAACAAAGAAAAAAATGTGACTTCAACTCATCTTGGTTTTAGTTCTCTTCCCAACCTACTATGGTCATTTAAAATTCTTTGATGCTACATGTCTCTCACCATATTTTTTTTTCTAATCATAAATCACGCAATGGACATAAAGTACACTAACATTATTTCACCATCTATAAGCACGTGCATCATGCTAGTACGATGAAAGATCTGAAATCTACAAAGGATAACTACACTAACGGCTCATAACTGCTTGGAACTTGTTCCATCATAGTTTCACATCCTAACTTTGACCATGCATCGCACCAAGATCTTGAAATATATATTAGGGAATTTCCAAGGGCAAGTGTCAAATTCAGCCGCTTTATGTACCTGAACATGTTTGCGACAGATCCCTTGTTCTCAACAAATAGTTTGTCCAAGGCGCCCCCATTTCTCCCCTCTCCGTATGTCCGGCCATTTTTGTTGATCTTTTTCAACCAAACTTGATGAGCACTAGAAACACATATGCTAAACACAGAAATAAAACAATTCAAATTTAAAAATACATAATACAAACATACAGATTATTTGTAGCATAAAATTCAAACAACATCATGGATCATCCACAAATGCTCCACTAGATTATTATTTAGTTGATGCACTTATCGATCTTGAAGTTTCTGACACATCTCCAAAAAAATGTGCAGCATGTTCTGCATCTCATTCCGGGAGGTGACATGTTCTCCAGGCTTCTCAAAATCAACATTGTGTATGCCATCATCCTCATCCTCCACAATTATGTTGTGCATAATCACACATGCAGTCATGTCTCCCACAATATCTCAAAATCCCACATATTTGCAGGTCTACGAACAACAACCCAATGTGCCCTGAGCACTCCAAATTTTGTCTCCGTCATTCCTAGCACCTTCTTGTATTTGGGCGAAGAGAGGTTTTTTACCTTGGGGCTCAGAGATAGTCTTCACAATCGCGCATTGAGGATAGATATAATTGACAAGGCAATACATCATGGTGTAGTTGTGCCCCATTGACGATGTAGTTGCACTTTGGAACCTGCTCGCCACAAAGTGTTGCAAAGAATGGAGATCGGTAAGTCACTGTGAGACCCTGTCTAGTATGATGACGAGCTCTCCGGTATAATCTTGGTATTGCCCTTGCAAATCTGTAAGACAGTTCTTCCATTTCTAGTGCATGTAATTGAGGAAACATACACTACTAGGAAAAACCTTACCATTAGCGTGGATTTTTGGACTATCAGTAGCGTAGGTTCCCACGCTACTGCTATGACGCTACAATTATTTTTTAGCAGTAGCGTGTGTTTTACCCCACGCCACTATTAACAGACATACCAGTAGCGTTGGTGCCCCGCGCTACTACTATTTTAGCCCATGCTACTACTAACAGAATAGTAGTAGCGCGTCTATGATACACCCACGCCACTAGTAATAAATTAGGATTTTAAAAAAATGAAAATCTATTTATTCCAATTTAGACAAATATTTCATAGTACTCACACACATGCATTTCATAATACGTACATGTTATGCATACAGTCAATCATCCATATCTGATATAGATAATTAATACATATATATACAATATACGCCGCGCTTATAGGTCGGCGTCGGTGCCTCCACAAGGCAATGTTGATGTTGTTGTCGTCGTCGTCGCCGTAGCACCATGATGATGTCGTGGGTGCCGCAGCCCCTTGTCGATGTCGCCTCGTCGGCGCCGCCGCCGCCGCAACCCCGTGTCGATGTTGTCGTCGTCGATGCCACCCTATACCCATGTGTTCCCCGTTAGTTTTCTTGGGCTTACTAGACATGACCCTTAGGAAAATGCTTTGCTGTTAGAGATTGCACTTAGGATAACTAGAACTGGTCCAATGATCCAAAAATAGAGTTTCAACGGGATCAGCAACACAACCAACTAAGAAACAGTGAAATGACCACTAGGTCTATAAATAGAACACTACTAAGAACTCAAAAATCCTGGAATCAGTGGAATTACTTTCTTTGGTGAAGGAACTTCTATTTTGCCAGCATCCAATGTTTGAGTTCCTGACCATGTTCAAGAAATACTAAATTTAGAACATTACTACTGTAAATACATGAGGCATCAGGACAGAAAACAAAAGATGACCAATATCATATGAGGAGAATAAAAAGGAGTTTGGAACATAGCATGCTTTACAATAAAACTAGAAGAGATCGCATGATTTACAATCCAACGAGAGCAGCAATTTCAAACCAACAAAAAGAAGAAACCAACATGCAATGTTTTCAAACTTTAGTAAACCAGCTCCATGCCGTCTGTCTCCTCACGAGGCTGGTCCGGTGGGTGGATCTGGCCACCGCCATGGCCTGCTTGCTGGATGTCCCCCTCCTGTCCTCTCCTCTCCTCTCCTCTCGTGGTGACGGGGGGAGGGGAGGAGAAAGTCATCTGGCCGCCACCATGGCCTGCCTGTTGTCGGTTCCATGGCCGGGCGTCAAGGGTTTCCAGCGCCATGGCTTTGTCCTACGTGCGTGAGGAAGAGGGAGAGGAAGGAAATCAAGTCGCAGCAGCAAGGTCAAAAGGGAAGATGAGAAGGCCATGGAAGGAGGAGGAGGAGGAGGAGGAGGAGGAGAGGGATCCGGTGCTGCACCTGCTTCCGCCTGCGGCTCGGTGGCCATGCTAGCTAGGGTTTCGGACCTCCATGCCGTCGTGGATCTGGGGGCTGCCTCACCTTCTTGCCCGATCTATGGATGGGAGACAAGGTGAGGGGCGCGGGAGAGGGTGGGGCGGCGGTGTCGGGGGTAGAGGGAGACGAGGCCGCCGGCGGCGGGGTTGGGGTAGAGGAGAGGAGGATTGGGGAATCGTTGGATGGGGGAGGAGGAAGAGTGGAGTGTGTGCGCGGGTGTTGGGTGGATTTTTTTAGCGGGGGTGATAGTAGCGCGTTTTGCAAACTAGACGCTACAACTATGTCTTTAGTAGTAGCGCTGGCTTGATCACCCACGTTGCTACTATGTCTTAACTCGGGGGCATGGTGTGGCACACTTACTAGTAGCGCTGCCCAAAAAAACCCACGCTGCTGCTAAGTAATATCAGCAACGCGTTTTGTACCAAGCGCTACTGGTATTTACCAGTAGCGTGGGGTCCCAAACAAGCGCTACTGGTAAAGTTCTACGTATAAGCATTTTCCTAGTAGTGATAGCATACCAGGAAAGCCTCTTACTTCTCCAAATGCTAAAAGCTTTTATGCGTCCTAGGCATTTGATTCTCTCAATTACTCTTCTTCAAGCACCTTCACCACCGAAGGCTCACCCTCTTCTCCTTGAGATATTATCACATAGATGATCTCTCAAACACTAGTGATAGACCTGGAGACAACCTCCAAACCTTCACAAACTTTTGGGGTAAATCACAAAACGATTCCTCATCGACGACACCTATTGGCTACCGCCTAGGACTCACCAACGTCCAAGAGTAAAAGATCAAAGGAAAAAAAATCTAAACTTGCTTAAATCACAGAATCATAGGTCAAAAGAGAGAGGATGAGCGGCTCAACCGTTGTGTGAAATTGTAGGATCGATTAAGGCATGTATAGAGGGGGGGTGAATAGACTATTGATATGTGAAAGATTGCAAATCTCTTTAAATTTTGTTCCTTGCATGAGCGGGCCATTTTAGGTGAAGAATCAAGCCTATATGGAAGATAATAGGCCTAGTGATCAAGTCCAATTAACCGGGGCACACAAGAAGCTCCCGAGGAGAAGACGGGGTCTGGTACGAGCACGCCTTCTCGTATCAGTGGCCATACCATCTACTACCACTTTCTTAACGTCATCATTGCCATCTTTCGTGAAGGCACCCAAGGTCAATTCGCAATGCATCAGCCCAGAAACCCTATTTCACATATCAGGACCATATAAGGTAGAAGAAAACCCTTCGGCTAGAGGAGTCGCTCATCCACCAAGTCATTCCTCTGCAGCCGCCATCATTCCCATCTTCATCTTTGTAGCCTTCATCCCCATAGCCATAGCCATAAACTTGTAATCAAGAGTACTTCGCATACAACTACATTGTAAGACTATTCCAATCATTCATGCTCAAGTACCATCTATAATGTCTTTTGCCTGTGATTTATTTTCGATGTGCGAGTAGTCCTCTCAGGCTAAGGGCCGAGGCATGACCTCACAGCCTAATGAACTCGCACAACAGAATTGTTGATTTACTTCAGTAATAATGTTATTTTCTATGTGTTATGCAACGGATTTGTGTGTCGTCTCTACCTCATTCGAAGGCCCCGCGGGTACGTGAGACACCAAGGATCAACCAAGGAGAGGTTAAGTGCAGAGAGGAGTGAAACGCTATACGTCGATGAAAGTAAGATTATTACGGTAGTTAAAAACTACTCTCCGCGACACAAACAATGTAGCCATTAAATGCCCAATGCGTCGGTCTTGATTAATCACTAATAATCAAGGTAACCCTAGGTAACCCTGCAAGACGGTAAGGGCCCTGGTTGAACCATAGAACCATGGTGCGGGTGCATGTGGTTGTGGAGTTATTTGGACAGATCTTCCGTAGACAACACGTAGACTACATATGTGTAGTGTTGTCTATCAGGCCATGTTGAATACTTAGGTAGGATCCCAAATACAAATATACAATTATAGGTAAAATCTTAAGCCCCCACATATTTCCCTTATCATTCTTTTTTAGTAAGTGTATATTTTGGTTCGGGAAACTGAAACTATTTTGTTAGCAAGTGCATGCAGAAAACCACCTTGTATTTAGCAAACCTTCCAGTGGGTTCGATAATCTAGAATCTTCTCGTGGGTCTCCAATTATGGCGGGGAGTAGCTGCCCCTCTTTGTTGAGGCCGCGCAACAACTTGGTCCTCGCCACACCATCACGTCAAGGAGGAGCCGACGCCCCCCACCACGGCGCCGTGTAAGACATAGTTGGAGCACCGCCGTACAACCGCTATGGACGCTTCATCCAGCTGGTCGGCTGCGCCGTTTGGGGCATGGCAAGGAGTTGCGCCGCCATCTCCGTCTTGATGGCGCGCGTCCTCCATGAAGGAGGAGGAGACACCTCCTCAATGGTCGCCAATGCGCACGGCCGCCTCCTTCACTACCTCAGTAGGCGGCGACACGTCCTCATGTAGCAAGACAACATCCAACAAGGCGACAGACAAGGAGGAGCGATGTAACGTCATGCTTCATTCAGCATTCGCAACGCTCAAACGTGGCGCCGGTTTGGATGCGTGCCGACGCGAAACTCGTGTTGGTCTGGGCCGAGGATCGGCCGAGAATAACCACGCTAATGTCGTTGCCGATGTCAGATCAATGACCAACTCTACAGCCAGGGGCAAGGCGGGCGGCCCGGGGCGGAGTCCGCCCCCGACCGTCTCCGCAAGCTGGACCACAATGACATTGGCACCGGGTTGGATAAGACGAATGTTTGGTGCACCGGGTTGATGTGTTTGATTTGGGAAAAAGTCCAAAACAAACCTTCAATTTGTAGGTAAAAGCTAAATCAAACCCCCAACTCTCAATCCCTGAAATCAGCACACCAAACTCTCTAATCCCGGTCTATTTTAAACCTTGACAGAACATAGTCGGGATTTGCTGAATTGGGCCGGCCCAGTAGCGCAGTTGCTCGGGCGCGCGCACTAATCTGGTTTTTCTTAGTTTCTTCCTTTTTTGTTTTCTTTTCATTTTTCATCTTTACACATGTCTAATTTTTCTCAGTACCCAATGTACATTTTTAACACACACATTAAATATTTTTGGATAAACTTTTGATATTTTCAAATACATTATGTACATTTATAAATTACATGTTTTCAAAACTTTTTGAATACATGGTAATATTTTTTCAACTACATGTTTTACATTTTCTTAATGACAATAATTTTTTTATAAAACTACACAACACTCTTTTACATGGTTCAACATTTTTAAACTTGCATACACTTTTTTCAAGGACATGCCACATATATTCTGTTAAGGTTATGACACATTTTTTTACATAACGCAAACATTTTTTTACATTGTAAACACATTCTTTTAAAAATGTCACAAACACAATTTTTGGAACTCGTGATCATTCTTGAAATGTTACATTTTTTTGAATGAATAAAACATTTTTTTTGAATCACACAAATATTATTATACATTGTATAAACATTTGGATTGGCCCGTACATTTTTTAAAACTTGTGATCTTTTTTAGATGTCACAAAATATTTTCAGGTTTCACAAAATGTTTATGTATCAAAACGTGTCCGCACTTTAAAATTTGGTTCAGGTTGCAGAAAAAAAAATTATGTTTCAAAAATTGTTTGCTCTTTAAATTTTTGCCCAGGTTTCAAAAAATGTTTATAAAGGTGTTCGCTTTTTCAAAGTTGTTGGTTTTTTAAAAGTATTCAAAATTCTCAAAAAGTTTTCGCACTTTATAAAATGTTCAAAGATTTCATAAATAAATACGTTTTCAATAATTGTTTACCCCTAAAAGATGTTTTCAAAGTTCGACGCTTTGGTTTCTGATTAAATATTTCAGGCCTCTGACTATATCAGTCATAGTCGTCTGGTGTAGTGCCTACCAAGTCCCAAGTTCGACTCCACAACATGTTTCTTTGTTTTGGAATTATTAGTCCCCGTTAAGAGAAAGAAAGAAATAATTTTTACGTCGCGTGTTAAGGAAAAAAACTCACTTCATGTCTGGTGGACTCGCCAGTCGAATCCACTACCAACAATCCGAAACATTTTCTTTATGAAATAATTTACGAAATTCCAAAAACAGTATATAAAAAATGTGACACAATTTTGGAAATACAAAATATTTTTCATAGCATGTGAAAAACTGTTGGAATTCTAATTTTTTTTTGATAAATGTGATTTTTTTAAAATCGCGAACAGTTTTTTAAAATGCCAATAGAGTTGATTTTGTGTGAAACACGAAACTCCAAACAGTTTTTAAAAACACAAAACGAATTGAATTTGTGCAAAAAATAGAAAACAGAAACATTTTTAACTTTTAAACAATTTTAGAAATGTGTGAACATTTTTTAAACCTCACGAATTCTTGTTGTGTTATAGTGGGCCGGTCCAAATTCTAATCCGCGAGAGTAGCTGGAATCCAGCCCGGGATTGTAGTCTTCCCAATGTGTCAAACAGGTCTAGGATCCAAAATAGATCGGGATTACAAGTTCAGAGTGCCAATTTCCGGGATTCAAAGTTCAGGATTTATTTTAGACTTTTTCCGTTTGATTTGATGCACCTGTTGTCAATTCGTCGGAAGCGTGCCTTTCACTCGAGCGGAACCCGGACCGGGCGGAACTAAAATTCGCGCACCATTCAGCTTCCCACCCCCAAATAAAAACATATCTAGGGTTGCTCCTCCGGCTGTCCCCTTCCGCTTGTCGTCCTCTCTCCTCCGGTACCTCATATAAAGCCGCCTCGTCTTCTCCCTATTCTAGTGTCACAGCCTCTGCAAGTCTTTACCGTGTGCGCGAGTGTGTGTTACAGAGAAGATGAATGCTGTTGCGTCGGAGGAGGCGGGCGCGGCGGCGGCGGCGGCGGCGGTGACCCTGGAGGAGCTGAGGAAGAAGATGGCCGACTTCGCCAGGGAGAGGGACTGGGAGCAGTACCACAGCCCGAGGAACCTCCTGCTTGCTCTGGTCCGCCCCTCTGACTCATTTCTTGATTTCTCCCCTCTGAACCTCTCTTTGGTTATTTAGCCTTTTTCTTTGTCCTTGTAGATTCATTTGGGGGCAATTTTCTTGGTGAATTACTGTTGGAGATCTTATTCTTTATGATCCTTATTATTGTTTGTACCTGGCTGTTTTTATCCTTCTGCGTTTGATCTGTTTTTTAACTTCTATCCTTCTGCGTTTGATCTGTTTTTTACTATACTTCTAGGAATAGCAAATAATGGGCGTGTTTTTTTGCCTATTCCATGAGGTAAGGAAATCATTAATTGTAAAGATTTGTCTTCTTTTGGGCAAATCATTTTTGCTGCTTCTGTGACTCTTTCTAGTAGTCTCCTTTTACATTCCCAAGGATGGTGAGCTCTTTATTTCGACTTCTTGGAGGATCAGTTGTTCAAATTTGGCTTGCTCATGTTTTTACTGTCACATAAAACACACCTGAAGTTGTAATAACCCTGTATTCCTTTGACCTACCCAAATGCTCCCTTCATTTTTATTTTACTCTGCATATTAGCTTTGTCTTAAATTAAACTTTATAAACTTATTATTAACATCTACAATAAGCGGAGTAACTGCACAATTGCTCACGAAATCCATATAGGTGTACCTTCCAAAACCACTTATATCATGATATAAACAGAGGTCTGTAATAGGTATGGTAACATCACCCATCGTGTTGAAATGTCCTCTGTTTGTTTCGTATTATGAACCCATAAATCATAATCATGATAATATATTGGACTTCTTGTTTTGTTTGTTTGCTCTTGCTTATATGAAGGCAAAACTATGATTCAGTAAAGCAGGGATCCTTTTTTCATACTGTACTAGTATAGTACTACTACATAGCTGTGCTGGAGAAAGCAACTAAAAGGCCTGTACCATAATTCATACTGCCCTCTTTTGCCAACATTTGTGCTGCCAATAGAACAGGCAAATGTCGGAAGTCTGTAGGCTGTAGCTACTTTATACTCCACCTGTAGCTCATCTGTCTTTTCTGATCATGTCCGGTGGTGTAATGTGGTTTGTGATACGTTGTGGGTGCAGGTGGGTGAGGTGGGAGAGCTCTCTGAGATATTCCAGTGGAAAGGGGAGGTGCCCAAGGGGCTGCCCGGGTGGGAAGAGAGGGAGACGGAGCACCTCGGTGAGGAGCTCGCCGACGTGCTCCTCTACCTCGTCCGCCTCTCGGACATGTGTGGTGTCGACCTGGGCAAGGCCGCGCTGCGCAAGATCGACCTCAACGCTCGCAAGTACCCCGCCGGGCCAGGCTGCAGGCCATCCAAGAAGGGCGCTCACTGCTCCGACGACACCGGTGACCGCCCCGATGATTGCGGCGACGTGGTGGCTGCCGTCCACACCAACGAGATCAAGAAGGAACATGCTAGCTAACAACGCGTCCTGAACCCTGAAACGTGTTGGTTCACCACTCTGAATTCTGCCTTGCCATAGGCAAGCATCTGGCTCACTGTCTAGTTCAATCATTTCGTTGGTTAGCAATGTGATCAGAACACCTGGTTTTCGTTAATCAAAAGGGTTGGATTTGCCTGCTCCACTGTCTTTTTTTTTTAACTTTTTTTTGAGTTAGCAATGTGACCACGTCAGGTTTTCATGCTTACCTACGTGGAGAGAATTAACAATCCCTTCGTGGAATTTCACAACGATTACACCTAAAGTTTCATCCATAATTTAGCAATTCACAAGTAAATAGGCCATGGCCAGCCAACGGATCACAGGTCATGAAATGCAAAATCCTCTCGGAGACCAACAGCGGACCCCTTGTGCAATACTGCATTTAACAACTTTACAGCAAGACATTATTCTGCCGCTCAGATAGCTGGTCTTCAGAAATTCTTTAGGCCTTGTTCGGTTGCATCAAAATTGAAGGGGTTTGAAGTGGATTGAGGTGGATTAAATCCCATACAAGTCAAAATCTCACCCAATCCCCTCCAAACCTCTTCAATCCCCTCCAGGAGAGGTTTATCCGGACAAGGCCTTAAGGGTAGGAATTTTAAAGGATTAAAATTCCTAGGATTTTTTTCTATGTTTCATATGTTGGGTTTTTTGAACATAGGAATTTTTTCTATGTTGATTGCTTGATTCATAGGCAGCGGAGTAGCCAGGCTAGGCCGGGCAACAGGAGTGGCCCCGGGTGTGGCAGGCCGACCATTCGTTCTGTGTAGCCGCAGTACAACAACATGGTATTATTTTTACTAAATGACCCCTGGGCTGCCTTATATTGTTCGCTGACTCCCCAAAAACTTATTTCGTCGCTTGACCCCCATTCACGCCGGACCGCAAGGCGCCACACTTGCATGTCGCTGTGCCGCCCGCCGAGGCGCCATTGACCGACGACGACCACTGGCCACCAGCGTGACAGACGTCAAACACGCCTGGCCCAAAGGCGTCGCCGCTTCTGACGTGCCTGTCAATACGTCGTGTAACCACAATAGGAGAAACGCCTATTAATATGGCGTGCACATGTTAACGGTAGTCACGTGTTTTTGTGTGGCGTGTATCCAGCCACAGGTGAGACGCCTAGGCGTCAAGCGTGTTCCGTCGTTATATCGCCCATGCGTTTGTCGCTTTTGACTGCCAGGTAAAATAAAAATATACCGTTGCGTCTTTAGGGCGGCCGGTCTGGGGAAACCCGCTGATGTGAAAGGGCATGGACTGGGGAAAACAAAAGATTTAGATCGATCTTCGCTGCTGACCTCCATCTTCATCCATTCCGCCCCTCCTCCATCTTCATCCTTTCCGCCACCTCCTCCATCTTCATCCTTTCCGCCCCTCCTCCTGCTTGCCCCCCATTCCTTGTACCGGTTTCCATGGGTGCCCACGATATCACGGTGTCAGAGGTGAGGCGCCACAGAGAGGAACTCGTGGCCAAGGATGCGCAGCTCCGGGCCAAGGATGTGGAGCTCCGTCAGCTCTGGGAGGAGAAGAGTGACCTGCTCCTCCGTCATGAGCGTCAGCTGACGGAGCTTCATGAGCGTCAGGAGTCAAAGACTAAGATGCTTGTGGCCTCGTCGGCGTTGTTGCAGGAAGCGGCAGCTGCGCTGGTGCGCGAGCGCTTCGATCGTGAGAATCTCTAGGGTCGCCTCCTCCTGGACCGATTGCTGGATCATGTCACCACGCAAGCGGTGAGGCTTCGCGATGCGTACCGTCGTGCGACCGCGACCATGTCGGCCGTCGAGCTAAACCCGTTCGGTCATCCCATCGAATTCCACGAGCTCCGGCTTCCTGACATGGTCACCTTCTTTAGTTATCTCTCCAAGGAGTTGAACCGTCTCCGTGTGGCGGTGGGTGAGGCGCTGGACAAGGAGGGGGTTCGTGGTGTCGTCGCCATTGGCGGTCTAATCCTGTCGGGACTTCATCACCGCAATCCATTCATGCCATTCAACGTCGTCTTCGATGAGCTGGCTCCCGTGGACCGGGAGCGGGCTCTGCGGGCAGTGGCTCCCTGCCTTACCACCGCCGTTCGCCTGGAGAAGCTAAGTAACTTCGGTGGTTTGGTATGATTGCTGATTGGCATCACTTGTTTTGGCCTCGTTTAGTTTGTGCCGTCAGAAGGTTCTGAAGAACTGAAGAAGGTTTGGTTTGACTATTGATTGATGTGAATTGTTTAAGCATCGTTTTGTCTAAGCATCATGGAGGCTCTGAAGAATTGAAGAAGTTGCAGATCAAAGTGAAGGCCAGTTAGCTATGCTGATTAAGTATACATTCAGCATATAAGTTAGCAATTTATCAATGTTGCTTTTGTTGCTTATGTATGCTATGAACTTGGGTTCATGCCTTTGGTACGCAGTTAACAAGTTATCACTGTTGCTTTTGTTGTTTTGCTATTTAGTTACATTTGAACTCTGATACAAAATTATTTAACCCAGACAAATTGACTTAAATTTGAACACAAACACAGATTGGGTTAAATTCAGAATTGACACGAGGACAAACTCAGTTTACCCCAAAAATTCAGTTAACTTAGAACTCTCAGGACTACTGGAATATTCAGTTAACTTTGAACTCCCAGCTTGAGATAGATAACTGGAATATTGTAATGCCCCGAGACCGATGCACCAGATGTCATCCAGTTATTCGCCGTCGTTGCCATGCCGTTTGCTTGCATGTTGCACTTTGCCATGTCATGATGTGCATTTTATCTACATGTTTTTCAAAACTTGCATCCGTTCGGATCCCCTAGTTCTCTCCGTTGTCCGTTTTGAGTCCAACCACACTCGCATGCGCCCGTCACACCTCCTAGATCTTGTTTCATGAGCAGGAGAAAATGTTCTCGGAATGGGCCGAGAGTTGACGAGTGGTCTTGGTACATCATCGGTAGACCGCCTGTCAAATTTCGTTCCATTTGGAGGTTGTTTGATGCCCCAATGTTTAACCGCATTAACCGCCGGACCCCTTTCTCTTTGCAGCTCAGCACCCCTCCACCACAGCTCACTAGCCCATCTAAACCCTCTACATGATCTTTGCCGTCGGATCACGATCGTGTGGGCGAAAACTGCACCTCAATAACCCTCTCCTAACTCCCTTAACCTATATATTAGCCTCCCCCTCCACAAATCACAGGTAAAAACCCTAGCATCCTCTCCTCCCGCTGCCGGACATGTCCACCCCGCCGCCGGACATGTCCAGCCGCCACCTCCGGCCAATGGGAGGCCTCCACGTCGCCCCCGCGCCACCAGTCACCGTTGCGGGCCGAGGGAGCCCAGATCGGGCCCGCCCCGGGCCAGATCGGCCCCGCGCCGCGCGCGCGCCTCCGCCGGCCGCCGCCGCCTTGGGCCTCGCCGCCACCGACCACCTCCACCGCGCTAGTTGCACCGCCACCGCCCGTTCGCCGCGCCGCCCGCGCCACCACCGTGCGCCGCTCGGCGCCTCGTGTCGCCGCCTCCGCCGCTCGCCGGAGCTCTGTCGGCCTCCCGCGCCTTGCCGCCTCTTCGCCGGCGACGCCCCTCGGCAGAGTCCGCCGCCCGGATCTGGTCAGGTGGACCAGATCCACCGGCTCATCCAACCAAACGGCCGGATCCGTCCTGCACCGCGCCGTCCCGCTTCCCTCCGTCCCGTTTTTCCCAAGGGTATAAAAATTCCAGTCCCAGATTTTATTACATCATGTATGCATGTTTGGATGGCCATAACTTTGTGCATATTGCTTCGTTTTATGTGTATAATATGTCAAAATGTTCATTTCTTGATGCTCTAAATTCTAGTGTATTTTGCATTCATGTTACTGTCCATCTTGATGCCTTAATCTTCGCCGCAAAACTGTTAAGTGATATAAACTGCTGAAATCTGCTACCTGTTAACATCATTTAGGCATTTTGCGAGTGTTGTATCTTTATCCCTGTTGATCATATGGTGATGATCTTGATATGAAAATGTTAAGATCAGAGTGCTCTACATGTTGGTGTGATTTGCATTCACGTTCGGGTGCATATTGACATGTTAACCTCTATTGCAAAAGTGCTTACTGATGTTAACTGCTGAAAACTGTTATAACTTGTCATTTTATCATTTTTATATCTTTTTGTGTGATTTTCTTTTGAGCATCATGTCAACATGTTTTAGGAGCATAGTCATGCTGTATTTGCAGTGGTGCAATCCATTTATATTTATATGTCCCGTGGTGAGTGAATCAAGCTTATGAAGTGGGCTACTTGCTGTTAATGTTCTGCTAAGTCTGAATCTGTCATATCATGTTGCTATGTTTGCTTGATGCTACCATTTAATCCATGCATAATCCGGAGATGCCTAGTTGACATGTTTTGATTTCCGTATTATGATCTACCATTCAATGCCATTTGATGCCTCATATATGTCCTGTAGGATATGTTTTAATTGCCATGAACTTGCCTAAATGATGTTCTAGTTTTCTGTTAACTTCATGATGCCATGTTGTGAGCTTGATATTAATTAATCTATGACTGTTTTGTAGATACTCCAATTACTTGTTTTGAAGTATGCTATGAGTAATTTGTTCAAATTACAAGTTTGATAATATTCGACTTCATATGACCTCTGTTACAAGATTGCGAACATGTTATGATGATGTTGCTGTTTACACTTGCTGAAACTGTTACAACTTTCAAACTTGTCTTGATGGTTCCCTCTAATCCATGAGCCATATGCATATGATGCCTTGATGTTATTTGCTCTTTGTTATGTATACTTTGATGCCATGTCCCTGTTTGCTATGTATAGTTGTTGTAGCATCTTTGTTTCATGCCTCCAATATGTCATCATATTAACTCCGCTCATACATATGCGCTGTTTTTCAGTCATAATCTGTGTTATAAAGTTTTTTTGCATATATCATATTGGTTTAACCTTGATGCCTATGAACCTGAACCTTAATGATATTTGAAGCATGTTATCTGTACATTGAGCGCATATCAAGTTTGTGCTCATATGATTCCTGTAGCATATTGTTTTGATGGTTGCAAAGTGCCTACTTCTGTTTTGGGCAGATTGTTGTTATATCTTGTTTTGAGTGTATGTGTTGAACCATTGCTCCATTTTGAGCATGCTCTATATGAATCTTGATTAGAATTTCATGTAGTTTCATAATATTTTGTTGCATCCATGTTTTGAGTGTGTTTTCTTGATGCTTAAATGCATTTTGCATCAATGCCATGTTTAACTTATGTTGCTCATATCTTCTAGACCGTAGCTCCGAATTAAATGAACTTTATATGTAACTTGACTAAAGAATCGGGTAGGTCATCCTGGTGCACTTTAACTTGCTATTTAACAACTTCAAGTTATGGTTTTGTTCAGATCTGAAACAATTTCAAAATTTGCATATGAGGACTTTCTGGAATTGTTATATGTTGTTTCCGGCCTCATTTAAACTTGTTTTGATGTGGGGCTCTTGTATGCATCATCTCTTGCCATGAGTAGCATCATGTAGCCTTGTCATGCATCCTACTTGGTTGAGCATCGTGCCATGTTTATGTGTTGGGTGTTTACCTTGTTGTTTGCTTCTTTCCGGTTGTGCTTCTTCTTGATAGTTCCTGTTTTGTTGCGATCGTGAGGATTTGTTCGACTACGCTTGGTTCGTCTATGCCCGTTCGTCTTCTTCATGGACTCGATCTTCTTACTAGCGGGATTTCAGGCAAGTTGACCGATACCCTGGATCTCACTACTATCATTGCTATGCTAGTCGTCTCGATGCTATCGCTATGTCGCGATTCCTACCACTTGTATATCAAGCCTCCCAATATGCGATGAAACAGCCTCTAACCTTTTTCACCATCCCAGCAAACCGTTGTTTGGCTATGTTACTGTTGGGGAACGCGATAATTTCAAAAAAAAATTCCTACGATCATGCAAGATCTATCTAGGTGATGCATAGCAATGAGAGGGGAGAGTGTGTCCATGTAACCTCGTAGACCGAAAGCGGAAGCATTATGACAACGCGGTTGATGCAGTCATACGTCTTCATGATCCGACCGATCCTAGCACCAAAGCTGCGGCACCTCCGCGATCTACACACGTTCATCTCGGTGACGTCCCACGAACTCTAGATCCAGCTAAGGTCGAGGGAGCGTTTCGTCAGCACGACGGCGTGGTGACGGTGATGATGAAGTTACCGGCGCAGGCCTTTGCCTAAGCACTACGATGATATGACCGAGGTGTGTAACTATGGAGGAGGGCATCGCACACGGCTAAATAATGAACTTGTGTGTCTTTGGGGTGCCCCCTCCCCCGTATATAAAGGAGAAGAGGGGAGGCCGGCCGGTCCTCATAGGCGCGCCAAGGGGGGAGGAATCATCCTCCTAGTAGGAGTAGGACTCCCCCCTTTCCTAGTCCTACTAGGAGAAGAAGGAAGGAGGGGGGAAGAGAAGGAAGGAGGGGGCGCCTCCCCTCCCCTTAGTCCAATTCAGACTAGGCCCATGGGGGGGCGCGTGGCCAGCCCTTGGCAGCCCCTCTCTATCTCTCCTAGGCCCAATAAGGCCCATTACTTCTCCGGTGGTTCCGATAACCCTTCCGGCACTCCAGTTTTATCCGAAACTTCTCCGGAACACTTGCGGTGTCCGAATATAATCGTCCAACATATCAATCTTTATGTCTCGACCATTTTGAGACTCCTCGTCATGTCCGTGATCACATCCGGGACTCCGAACAATCTTTGGTACATCATATCACATAAATTCATAGTACCAATTGTCATCGAACGTTAAGCGTGCGGACCCTACGGGTTCAAGAACTATGTAGACATGACCGAGACACGTCTCCGGTCAATAACCAATAGCGGAACCTGGATGCTCATATTGGTTCCTACATATTCTGCGAAGATCTTTGTCACTCAAACCGCATGACAATATACGTTGTTCCCTTTGTCATCGATATGTTACTTGCCCGAGATTCGATCGTCGGTATCATCATACCTATTTTAATCTCGTTACTGGAAAATCTCTTTACTCGTTCCGTAATACTTCATCCCGTAACTAACTCATTACTCACAATGCTTGCAAGGCTTATAGTGATGAGTACTACCGAGAGGGCCCAGAGATACCTCTCCGAAACACGGAGTGACAAATCCTAATCTTGATCTATGCCAACCAAACAAACACCTTCGGAGACACCTGTAGAGCACCTTTATAATCACCCTTTCATGTTGTGACGTTTGGTAGCATACAAAGTGTTCCTCCTGTATTCGGGAGTTGCATAATCTCATAGTCTGAGGAACATGTATAAGTCATGAAGAAAGTAGTAGCAATGAAACTGTAACGATCATGATGCTAAGCTAACGGATGGGTCTTGTCCATCACATCATTCTCCTAATGATGTGATCCCGTTCATCAAATGACAACACATGTCTATGGTTAGGAACATAACCATCTTTGATTAACAAGCTAGACAAGTAGAGGCATACTAGGGACACTATGTTTTGTCTATGTATTCACGCATGTAGTAAGTTTCTGGTTAATACAATTCTAGCACGAAATAAACATTTATCATGAAATAAGGAAATAAATAATAACTTTATTATTGCCTCTGGGGCATATTTCCTTCAGTTACCGCTTTGCTCAGCCCCTCTTATAGCGTTGCTAGTTGCAGGTGTAGATGTAGGTTGTTCCATGTTGCGACATGGATATCTTGGATATCTTGGGATATCCCAATATCTCTTATTTAAGTAATGCACATGTATACTTGGTAAAGGGTGGAAGGCTCAGCCTTATGCCTGGTGTTTTGTTCCACTCTTGCCGCCCTAGTTTCCGTCATACCGGTGTTATGTTCCTTGATTTTGCGTCCCTAACACGATGAGGGTTTATGGGCCCCTCTTGACAGTTCACTTTGAATAAAACTCTTCCAGCAAGGCCCAACATTGGTTTTAACATTTGCCAACATAATAATACTGAATTAATTAATTAATTGGCATAGGGCATCATGAACCCGAGGATTTTCCACATAATACAGGGGGGCCAGTGCTGATGGTGTTGGTCCCAAACTAGAGCACTGTGCGGGGCTGCCCCGGGGCAACCTGGGTTATTTTGGTACCTGTATGCGTCGCTCATCCGTCGTGGCCTGAGACTAGATACACGCGGCTCCTATTAGGGTGTCGGCACGGCGGGAGGTCTTGCTGGATTAGTTTTACCATTGTCGAAATGTCTTGTGCACCGGGATCCCGAGTCTGATCGGATGTCCTGCAATGGAGGATTGTCTCCGCGGATCATGAGCTTGTCATGGGCTAAGTTGGGACACCCCTGCAGGGATTAAACTTTTGAGAGTTGTGCCTGCAGTTATGTGGCAGATGGGAATTTTTAATGTTCGGTTGTAGAGAATTTGACACCAGATTCAAATAAAAAATACACCAACCGCGTGTGTAACTGTCATGGTGTCTTTTCGGGTGAGTTCGAGAAGAGAACATGGTGGGGTTATGTTTGAATGTAAGTAGTGCAGGATCACTTCTTGATCATTACTAGTTTGCGACCGTTGCGTAGCTTCTCATCTTATTTTTGTACTCGTAAGTTAGCCACCATACAATGCTTTGTCGCTTGCTGTAACCTCACCACTTATCCATTCCTTACGATTAAGCTTTGCTAGTCTTGATACCCATGGTAATGGGATTGCTGAGTCCTCGTGGCTCACAGTTTATTACAATAACAGTTGCAGGAACAGGTAATGCGATGATCTGACGTGAGAGCGATGTTTGCTTGTCTTGGAGTTCTTCTTCTGCTTCTTCTTCGTTCAGGGGTTAGGTTCTTGGTCGGCAACCTGGGCTAGCAGGATGGATGTCATTTGAGTTTTGTTTGTGTTCCATCCATAATCGGATGTTGTTCTCGTGTATAATGTTCAATGTATTCATGTGGCATTGTATGTCTTTTGTATGTATCCCCATCTATTATGTAATGGTACGATGTAATGATATCCACCTTGCAAAAGCGTCTTCAATATGCGGCTCTATCCTTGGTGGGACCTTCGAGTTCCTCTCGGATAGAATCACATACTAGGTGTGACACAGTTAACTTTGAACTCCCAGCTTGAGATAGATAATTGGAATATTTAGTTGCTGTACAAATTCGTTATAATTTTAACACAAGGACAGGTGCAGTAAACTTTTAACACCCGGAGAGATTAAGTGAACTGAAAATATTGATTTAAAATTTAACACGAGGACAGATGCAGTAAACTTTTAACATGATGACAAATGCAGTAAACTTTTAGACAATTTCAGTCAACTGAAAATGCAGTAAAGTATTAATAGCATGTCTCCTTCAGTTAACTAAAAAACTTCAGTAAACTTTTAACACTAGGACAAATTGAGTTAACTGTAAAGAAGGAGTTACAATTGATCACTAGGACAATTTAGTTAACTGCGGATGTTACTTTTAACATCAGTTAACCCTTAACAGGATGGCAGATTTAGTAAACCCTTACAACTATAGGGGTGGATGCTCTATTCGATTTTTACAGCCACGTTAATGATGGGTTGATCGGCGAGTAATTCCTGAATCTTTTTCTTCAACGCCTCCGCCAGCATCATCTCCTCTTGATTGTCTTCCACCATCTTCTTCATTGCGTCCATGGCTTTGTCCTTGTCGACATGAGCTTGAATGATATCTTTGATGTCTTCACGACATTGCTTCAAAGCTATGATGGATTCATCCATCTGCAGGTTGCGCTCGATGTTGATCTTCTCTTTCTCATCCATCAGTTTGACAATGACGGCGGCTACGTCCTACAGTAAGGCCTTTCTGTCGTCGTGTAGCTCCGGCGATCTCCTCCTTGAGGAGGTCTCGCTCGATGCTAGCTTCTCCTTCTCATCCATAAGTTTGACGATCAGAGCGGTTGCCTTCTCCTTGTCATCCATAACTTTGTGGATGAGAGATGTCGCCTTGTCCAGTGCGTCATTGCTCAGCTTCGCCCAGTCGGCGATGTCCTCAACGGGCCTGTTAGAGGCATATGCCGGTCGGTCGGCCATAGGACGACTCCGCTTCTCAGAGCCCTCGCGTGCCTGCTCGCCCTCGGGACAAGTGCGTTTGTTAGAGCTCTCGCCTGCCCCTGTGGCAGCCGCGAGGCGTCTATACCTCTCTTTTGCTTCCGCAACCTTGGTCAAAGCTCCTTGGTTGTTTTCCCATCTAGAGCTGCCCCCACGGGCCATGGCAGACCCAAGCACAGAGAAGAATGGCTTGTTCTGTTGGATGATGATGAGGATGAATGTGCAGCGATTCCCGAGCACACATGCGTACTAATTTAAAGACGACTGGACGATTTGTCTGCTCCAGCCGCGTATTTTGATTCGACGTGTATGCCAACGATAGGACGTCAGAGCATTTGGCGTTTCCATGGGGACTTGGGAAATGAGAGTGTGCATGCATGCTTTGATAAGTACTTGGGAGTTGTAAACTTCTATTGGTCAACACACGTGGGGTAGTTTCTCCCATACTCCCTCCGTCCTTGAAAGAGTGTACTTCCAACTTTATTAGAAAGTCAAACTTCTTTTACGTTTGACCGTAATTATACAATAATAGACCAACATTTATGCCATCAAATTAGTAGCATTAGATTCATGATTAAATATATTTTCGTCATATACCTATTTGGTTTCATAAGCATTAACATATTTTTGCATAAACTCGGTCAAACTTTGAGATAGTTGACCCTCCAACAAAGTTGGAAGTACACTCTTTCAAGGACGGAGGGAGTAGCTAACAAGTACGCGGTGGGCAACCAAAAAAATCCTTTATAGACGCCTTGTCCCAATGCGTGTAATCAACTTTTGTAGCAGCAGTTTCGTAGAACGCTTAAACACTCGTGTATGGAGTACAAATGGTTAGTACATAGGTTGTAGTGCCAGCGTGTTCCTTGCAGGCTGGAATAATTACAACTACAGTTAAGCAAGCGTCTATTGAGTATCAATGGTTATATAAGTTGCACTAGCGGCGTCTATCTTGTAGGCGTGAATAACTACAAGTGTGGACGTTATAGTCTCTGAAACAGACGTCCATGGAGTGCTAATGGATACACGAACCTAACTTGTTATTGTCTCTGAAATGTTCGGAAAGCTCCAGAAGCACTAGTTTGAAGTTCTATTAGTTCATTACAAGCGCCCGTATGTGCTACAGATCTCTTTAAGGAGCCCCTCGTTACATGCAATGTGTACGCGCCTAATAGTCAGTCGGCCCATACCAGCCGGACAGTCCAACTTGTTTAACTGGTTCTTCTCACCTGTCTTGCCTATTCGCCTGGCGCGACATCAATTCTTTCTGGTGGACCAAACCTTTCTCATTATGAATGACACGTGGGACCAATCCTGAAGTCCAACCCTTGGGAGCAGTCGGATTGAGTCTCCAACTTGCATCTTGGCCTTGGTAGTTCTGAATGTTCGGGCGTCCTCTTCTGCTTTGAGTGTTCGAGCGTATTCCTCACGGACAACCCATGGATCCATGGAAGAGGCTGGAGAGGTGCCCCACCCAGATGCCCATGTGACGGGTCGTCCTCTAAGGCGCTCGTCGCGACCGCCGCATTGAGTTCTCTTCCGGCGTGGTCCCGGCGGAGGACCTGACCTCCTCAGCGCCCTCCCCGACGACATGCTCCTCCTGGTCCTCGAGCGGTTACGATGCTGTCGCAGCACCACTCGCACAACGTCCTGTCGCACGGGTGGCGCGGCCTGTGGACGTCCCTCCCAGATCTCATATTCCGCGACATCGCGCCCGCCAAGGTCGAAGCCGCGCTCGGTGGCTTGGACGGTTCACCTTGGGTGTCGAACACCCTCTACATCAAGATCTCTCACAGCAAATGTTGCGACGAAGCTGCCTTATAGTCCCTTCTGCCCGCCGCGGTCAAGTTCTTGGCGAATCTGCTCGGATTGAGTTACCAATACGACAGGTACATGGAAGTAGAGTTGCCCTTCTTCGAGTGCGCCTCGGTGGTACAGATCACCTAGTATAAGCCCATCTGCTTCACACGGATGCTAACCAGCGTGTCCCCGGCGGTGGAGGTACTATGCCTCGATTGTTGCCACGTCATGGACGTCAGCACCCTGGTCACCCTCTGCTTGTGTTTGCGCTTGCTGAGGGTGACATCTTCTGCATACGACATCGTGGTCCACTCCGGGTCGTTGGGGACGCTTGTTCTCACAAGTGACACGGTATGGAGTAGCATCAACTTCGTGACGCCAATGCTTAAGCATTTTAAAATGGAATTCGAGACCGGCCCGAAGTTCAGCGTCTCCATCGCGCCAATGCTGGAGATTTTTGATTGGGACTGACGCTTCACAGACCCGGCTCTTGTGTTCGGTTGTTGGCATGTGGACAACATTGCGGTCTTCATGCCTGAGTACGAAAGCGCCGTCCTCCCGTTCATGGCCTCTAGTTGCATATATCACTCCCTGTAAGCGTCTAGTATTTCGTGTTTGTACCCAGTCTGGTAAATTTGCACATCAAAACTTCAATTCTTTTTATGCATAGTATCCTGCTGAATTGTATTGTTTTGCAGAATAATTTGGATGATGCGTGGGAGCGTGCAGAAGACATGCTGTTTGCACAAGAGCTGGAGAGGCTTCCGGTTACCCACTTCTCGCTATTGTACATAAATGTTGCTTCACCTGGGCATTTTTTGGACCATTTGTCTTGCGTCTCTTTCGGTTGCATTAGATTTGTGCCGTGACAAAAACGCTTATCGTCGTCATTCCAGTTTAGCAGGAGGTAATTCTGCCCCTGGCTTCTATCCTACATACATGCTACATGTTCTTCATTTTTTTCTTGTGTTCACAGGGATATACATTGTAATACGTGCCCTTTTCCCTTGTTCAGGGAGGCAAAAATAGTAGTAATAGCCACCTATTAAATACTACTCTGGATCATAAATAAAATGCATGTTAATACCGTTCATCTGCTTCAGAGGATGGCATGCCGAGGAAATTGCCGTTGTGAGGAGCCAAAGAATTAGAGATGCCAAAGTATCTTGTTCACCCGTCTTGGAGTAGTGCAGGTCAACGGCTTCAGTGGACAAGACCATGAACATGATTTCCTAAAACTGATATTCAGATCATCGCCAAGGCTTAAGTCAGTGTGTGTGCAACTTGTGCCTGAGTTTGTAGGTTCCATTAAAGGAAATCTACAAGACTTTCTTGGCGAATCCTTGTGTGAAGAGTTCTGTCTATGACAGGAATGATGCACTGGTTCGGGAACTATCTGATTAACATGCTCCATGATGCAAGAAGATTGTTTTGTGCGAGGGGGATGCAACTACTATATTTATTATCCTTACCTGCTATTGTTGTTAAGTTAGGGGATGCAACTCTGTAATCCTTATCTGTGACGCCTCCGATTCAATCGTACACTAATCATACATGCAAATGTTTACAATCAAGTTCAGGGACTCATGAGAAAATATCACAACACAACTCTAGACACAAATTTAAAATAATACAAGCTTTATATTACAAGCCAGGGGCCTCGAGGGCTCGAATACATAAGCTAGAATACAAACGAGTCAGCGGAAGGAACAATATCTGAGTACAGACATGAGTTAAACAAGATTGCCTTAAGAAGGCTAGCACAAAAGCAACATCGATCGAAAAGGCAAGGCCTCCTGCCTGGGATCCTCCTAACTACTCCTGGTCGTTGGCGTCCGTCACATGGTAGTAGGCACCCTCGGGATAGTAGTAGTCGTCGGTGGTGGCAGCGGTCTCAGGGGCTCCGTCATCTGGTGGCATCAAACGGATATGGGGGGGGGGGGAAGCAAGCAAAGCAAACGTGAGTACTCATCCAAAGTACTCAGCAAGCAAGGATCTACACTACAATGCAACATTATCAAAAGAAGGTGTATATAAGGACTGGGCTGCAGAAATGCCAGAATAGAGGGGAGAGCCTAGTCCTATCGAAGACTAGCATCTTCAGCAACTTCAGCGGTCTTGCAACATTAGAAGAGTGCCGACTAGCATAAAGTAAAGTAGTAGTAGTGTCATCAACCTTTCCCAGAGATCCTCCCTCGACTCCCTGCGAGAAAGCAATCCCAGAGCCATACTATCCAATTCTCATCTCAAGTATCCAGTTCTAGTTGTATCGGTCGGGATACAACTCTGAGTGTCCGTTACTGTAGGACAAGCTATCGATAGATGTTTTGTTCCCTGCAGGGGTGCACCAACTTACCCACCACGCTCACTTAACTCCGGGCGGACACACTTTATTGGGTCATGCCCGGCCTCGGCCAAACAATACGCCGCAACCTGACCTAGGCTTAATAGAGAGTTCAGCACGCCGGTCTATATCCTAAGCGCGCAGGGGTCTCGAGCCCATCGCCCTTTGCACTCCTGCACGTTGCGTACATGGTCGGTGAGCAAACCTAGCTACCTCCTTAAAAGGCAGGTGCTTACGCAATCCAACCCGGCGGGCACCGCTCAGTCGCATGACGTCTATTAAGCTTTGGCTGGTGTATACGACGCAGAACGCCCATACTATGCCCACGTGATGGTTAGTGCTATCAGGCCAGAGGCCCCTCGGATCAAATATCCAAATCGTAGTGGATTAGGAGCGTGCGATAACGAGCAGAGACTCACGATCGATGTGACCCTGTCGCCCGTCTCAAGGACTTGCGGCAAGGGCTAAGAATGCCTCGCCACGCCTCGTCATTAACTTGCGGGCACCTTCCAGGTCAACCCGACTCCACATCACTCGCAATTAAGCTTGCGTGGGTACCCCTCAGGGCCGACCCGTCTTTAGTAACATGGTTTAGTGTAATGTCATAGTAACCATAGTAATCGTATGTCTAACACCAATGGGAACTTTGAGGAATCACCCTCGATGGAATTCCACCTAATGTTATCGTCAAGGTGAACAAAGGAGGAATCACCCTCGAGGTTCACACTTGAGGTGTTGCATGACAGCGTCGTTATCGTATGTGGAAAAGGAGGAATCACCCTTGATGACCACGACCGGGTAACTACTCCATAGAGTTAGCATCAGAAGTGCTAACGAGGTATCACCCTCGGCACTCGATAGTAACATTGCAGTGTCGTACAACTAAGGGGGAGTGTTGTGCGGTGCTGGGGTCTGGTCTTCAATCCCGTTGATCGGGTCTTATGATAATCCAGCTGGGCAGTTGGGTCAACATGGGGTCTCTAATGGGCCTCTAACCAGACTATACTAAGCAGTTTAGGATAAACATGTAGGTAACAATAGCAAGTTAGAAGATCAGGCTATGCATCAGAATAGGTAAAGCAGTAGCAGCAGCAATTTCTAATGCAAGCATAAGAGAGAAGAGAATAGGTGATATCGGAATGAACAAGGGGGTTTGCTTGCCTGGAAGCTCGGCAGACAAATACGGATCTTCAACGGTGAAGTAGTCGATCACTGGTTCAACCGCGGTCTCGGGGTCTACCGGAAAGAAGTAACAGAGGGGAAACACAATAAATAATAGAGCAATAAAAGCACCACAAAGCATAACATGGCAATACACGGTGTTAGGGGTGACCTAACGCAGTGCTACACATTGCAGACAGAGAGGGAACACATCCAGATGGGTTTTTCCGGCGTCTGACGTTTTCCGTATAGATGAAAAGAGAGGGGACGGTTCCATGTTCAGCATGCTAGGGGCATGTGATAGGTATGAGGAGGGCGTATTCGGATTTGTCTCGTTGTTCTGATCAACTTTGATGTATAAAGTTTTTCCATCCGAGTTACGGATGAATTTCTACGAATTTCTGAAGATTTAAACAGTTATTTCGGATTCCCTGAAAATTGGCTGTCTAAGAAATCCTTAGTTTTAAACATTACTTGGCTGTTTTCAAAAGGCTATAATTATTGTTCTGCCCATCCTATGGCTTAGTGCCTTTTACCAATACTGATAATTTTCATGTGATCTACAAGCTAGTATCAATTTCATCTCTGTTAGATCTCTGCAACTTGTTTCTTTTTTGCTTTAAAATAGCTACCACAATAACTCTGTTTTCAGTCTTTTCTGTTAACTAAACATAGACTTTTGTCATTTTTATAGGAATTAATCTAGGAGAGTTTTGGGTTTGGTCCAATGGAAAGAATTGAACCCTGTCAAGTGTACTACATGCCCAGATAAATATTTCCCATAATAATATTTGTTTTAATGTTTTTTTGCAGTTACATAGAGGGCTAATCAGCGTTATTTCAGCAAAGCTAGCCAGCGCTACAGTGAACTTTAGTTCACTGTAGTTCACTGTAGCAGCGGCAGCAGCAAAACGGCAACAGCAGCATCGCTGCATGGCGACGAGCGGCTGCAAGCGCGGGGCGTGCACGAGGCGGTCAGGGTGCTGTCCAGGGCGGTGGCAAGGCCACAGTGACGCGCGCGCGGCAGTAGTGCAGCAGTGTACGCGCGCACGGGGAGGCTCGACCTGGCTTGTGCGGGGGTGCAGACAGAGGTGGCCAGCGGGACGCATGTTCCAGGCGGGCTCGGGCGACTGCAATAGTAGTGTAGCGAGCGGCAGCGGCAGGATGCAGTAGTAGTGGCAACACACGGGGACGGCAGCGGCTAGCAGCAGTAAGGCAGCAGCTAGCGGTTGGGGCTACATACGCAAGCATGCGGGCGTGGTGCATGCGCAGGCGCGACCCAGGGACGGCCGGCGCGCGGTGAGGCACGACAAGGGACGCGGCAAGCGGCGGACAGGGAGCGGCGGCAGCAAGCGATGCAGAAGTAGCATCGGTAGCAGGCAGCGACAAGGCGAGGCAAGGAGAAGGCATGTGCGGGTGCGGGCGCGGGGCACACGCGGGGGCTGCGGACTCGGTCGCTTGCGTGCAGGATCGGGTTGGCGAAGGCGGAGTAGCTAGAGGAGGTGTGCAGGAGCGCGAGCTCACAGAGAGCTCCGGCGGCGGAGGCCGAACGCAGGGACAACTACGGGGCACGACGTACTAGCGATAGAGGTGAGGAGCGATGCAGCCTAATGGGATCTTGTTGGGGAACGAGGTAATTTCAAAAAAAAAATCCTACCATCACGCAAGATCTATCCAGGTGATGCATAGCAATGAGAGGGGAGAGTGTGTTCATGTACCCTCGTAGGCCGAAAGCGGAAGCGTTACGATAACAAAGTTGATGTAGTCGTACTTCTTCACGATCTGACCAATCCTAGCAACAAAAGTACGGCACCTCCGCGATCTGCACACGTTCAGCTCAGTGACGTCCCATGAACTCTAGATCCAGCTGAGGTCGAGGGAGAGTTTCGTCAGCACAACAGCGTGGTGACAGTGACGATGAAGTTACCCGTGTAGGGCTTTGCCTAAGCACTACGACGATATGACCGAGGTGTGTAACTGTGGAGGGGGGCACCACACACGGCTAAACAATCAACTTGTGTGTCTTTGGGTGCCCCCTCCCCCGTATATAAAGGAGGAGAGGGGAGGCCGGCCTGTCCTCATAGGCACGCCAAAGGGGGGGAATCCTCCTCCTAGTAGGAGTAGGACTCCCCCTTTGCTAGTCCTACTAGGAGAAGAAGGAAGGAGGGGGAAGAGAAGGAAGGAGGGGGCGCCGCCCCTCCCCTTAGTGCAATTAGTACTAGGCCCATGGGGGTGCGTGGCCAGCCCTTGGCAGCCCCTCTGTATCTCCCCTAGGTCCAATAAGTCCCATTACTTCTCCGGTGGTTCCGGTAACTCTTCTGGCACTCCGATTTTATCCGAAACTTCTCCGGAACACTTCTGGTGTCCGAATATAGTCGTCCAATATATCAATCTTTATGTCTCGACCATTTTGAGACTCCTCATCATGTACATGATCACATCCGGGACTCCGAACAATCTTCGGTACATCACATCACATAAACTCATAATACTAATCGTCATCGAACGTTAAGCGTGCGGACCCTATAGGTTCGAGAACTATGTAGACATGACCGAGACACGTCTCCGGTCATTAACCAATAGCGGAACCTGGATGCTCATATTGGTTCCTACATATTCTAGGAAGATCTTTATCGGCCAAAATAACAAAATACATTGTTCCTTTTGTCATGGGTATGTTACTTGCCCGAGATTTGACCGTCGGTATCATCATACCTAGTTACTGGCAAGTATCTTTACTCGTTCCGTAATACTTCATCTCGTAACTAACTCATTAGTCACAATGCTTGCAAGGCTTATAGTGATGAGTATTACCGAGAGGGCCCAGAGATACCTCTCTGAAACACGAAGTGACAAATCCTAATGTTGATCTATGCCAACCCAACAAACACCTTCGGAGACACCTATAGAGCACCTTTATAATCACCTTTTTACGTTGTGACATTTGGTAGCACACAAAGTGTTCCTACGGTATTCGGGAGTTTCATAATCTCATAGTCTGAGGAACATGTATAAGTCATGAAGAAAGCAGTAGCAATGAAACTGTAACGATCATGATGCTAAGCTAACGGATGAGTCTTGTCCATCACATCATTCTCCTAATGATGTGATCCCATTCATCAAATGACAACACATGTCTGTGGTTAGGAAACATAAGCATCTTTGATTAACGAGCTAGTCAAGTAGAGGCATACTAGGGACACTATGTTTTGTCTATGTATTCACACATGTACTAAGTTTCCAGTTAATAGAATTCTAGCATGAATAATAAACATTTATCATGAAATAAGGAAATAAATAATAACTTTATTATTTCCTCTAAGGCATATTTCCTTCAGTCTCCCACTTGCACTAGAGTCAATAATCTAGTTCAAATCGCCATGTGATTTAACACCAATAGTTCACATCTGTATGTGATTAACACCCATAGTTCACATCGCCATGTGACCAACACCCAAAGGGTTTACTAGAGTCAATAATCTAGTTCACATCGCTATGTGATTAACACCCAAAGAGTACTAAGGTGTGATCATGTATTGCTCATGAGAGAAGTTTAGTCAACGGGTCTGTCACAATCAGAGCCATGTGTAATTTTCAAATATTCTATGTCTACAATGCTCTGCATTGAGCTACTCTAGCTAATTTCTCCCACTTTCAATATGTATCTAGATTGAGACTTAGAGTCATTTGGATCAGGGTAAAAGCTTGCATCGACGTAACTCATTACGACGAACTCTTTATCACCCCCATCACCGAGAAACATTTCCTTAGTCCTCACAAAGGATAATTTTGACCGCTGTCCAGTGATCTACTCTTAGATCACTATTGTACCCCCTTGCCAAACTCATGGCAAGGTACACAATAGGTCTGGTACTCAACACAACGTACTTTATAGATCCTATGATTGTGGCATAGGGAATGAATTTCATTCTCTTTCTATCTTCTGTCGTGGTCGGGCTTTGAGTCTTACTCAACTTTACACCTTGTAATACAGACAAGAATTCCTTCTTTGACAGATCCATTTTGAACTCCTTCAAAAACTTGTCAAGGTATTTACTCATTGAAAAATCTTATCAAGCGTCTTGATCTATCTCTATAGATCTTGATGCCCAATTTGTAAGCAGCTTCACCGAGGTCTTTCAATGAAAAACTCTTATTCAAGTATCCCTTTATGCTATCCAGAAATTCCATATCATTTCCAATCAACAATATGTCATCCACATATAATATTAGAAATGCTACAGAGCTCCCACTCACTTTCTTGTAAATACAGGCTTCTCCAGAACTCTGTATAAAACCATATGCTTTGATCACACTATCAAAGCGTTTATTCCAACTACGAGAGGCTTGCACCAGTCCATAAATGGATCGCTGGAGCTTGCACACTTTGTCACACCCTTTGGATCGACAAAACCTTCTGGTTGCATCATATACAACTCTTCTTTAAGAAATATCCATTTAAGGAATGCAGTTTTATATCCATTTGCTAGATTTCATAAAATATGGCCATTGCTAACATGATTCAGATGGATTTAAGCATCGCTACAGTTGAGAAAATCTCATTGGAGTCAACACCTTGAACTTGTCGAAAACCTTTTGCGACAAGTCGAGCTTTGTAGATAGTAACACTAATATCGGCGTCCGTCTTCCTCTTGAAGATCCATTTATATTCTATGGCTTGCCGATCATCAGGCAAGTCCACCAAAGTCCACACTTTGTTCTCACACATGGATCCCATCTCAGATTTAATGGCCTCAAGCCATTTCGTGGAATCTGGGCTCATCATCGCTTCCTCATAGTTCGTAGGTTCATCATGGTCTAGTAACATGACTTCCAGAATAGGATTACCGTACCACTCTGGTGTGGATGTTAATCTAGAAGACATACGAAGTTTGGTAGTAACTTGATCTAAAGTTTCATGATCATCATCATTAACTTCTTCACTAGTTGGTGTAGGAATCACTAGAACTAATTTCTGTGATGAACTACTTTCCAATGAGGGAGAAGGTACAATTACCTCATAAAGTTCTACTTTTCTCCCACTCACTTCTTTCGAGAGAAACTCCTTCTCTATAAAGGATCCATTCTTAGCAACGATCTTGCCTTCGGATCTGTGATAGAAGGTGTACCCAACAGTTTCCTTTGGGTATTCTATGAAGATGCATTTCATCGATTTGGGTTCGAGCTTATCAGGTTGAAGCTTTTTCATATAAGCATCGCAGTCGCAAACTTTAAGAAATGACAACTTTGGTTTCTTGCCAAACCACAGTTCATAAGGCGTCGTCTCAACGGATTTTGATGGTGCCCTATTTAAAGTGAATGTAGCTGTCTCTAATGCATAACCCCGAAACGATAGTGGTAACCCGGTAAGAGACATCATAGATCACACCATATCTAATAAAGTGCGGTTACGACGTTCGGACACACCATTACGCTGTGGTGTTCCATGTGGCGTGAGTTGTGAAACTATTCCACATTGTTTTAAATGAAGGCCAAACTCGTAACTCAAATATTATCCTCTATGATCAGATCATAGAAACTTTATTTTCTTGTTAGAATGATTCTCCACTTCACTATGAAATTCTTTGAACTTTCAAATGTTTCAGACTTGTGTTTCATTAAGTAGATGTACCCATATATGCTCAAATCATCTGTGAAGGTCAGAAAATAACGATACCCGCCACGAGCCTCAAACTCATTGGACCGCATAGATCGGTATGTATTATTTCTAATAATTCACCAGCTTGTTCCATTGTTTCGGAGAATGGAGTTTTAGTCATCTTTCCCATAAGGCACGGTTCACAAGCATCAAATGATTCATAATGAAGTGATCCCAAAATTCCATCTTTATGGAGTTTCTTCATACGCTTTACACCGATATGACCCAAATGGCAGTGCCACAAATAAGTTACACTATCATTATCAACTTTGCATCTTTTGGCATCAATACTATGAATATGTATATTACTATGATCGAGATTCAATAAACCATCAACATTGGGTGTATGACCATAGAAGGTTTTTATTCATGTAAACAGAATAACAATTATTCTCTGTCTTAAATGAATAATCATATTGCAATTAACATGATCTAATCATATTCATGCTCAACACAAACACCAAATAACATTTATTTAGGTTCAACACTAATCCCGAAAGTATAGGGAGTGCTCGATGATGATCATATCAATCTTGGAACCACTTCCAACACACATCGTCACTTCATCCTCAACTAGTCTCTATTTATTCTGCAACTCCTGTTTCGAGTTACTAATCTTAGCAACCGAACAAGTATTGTAACACCCCAAAAATTTAACAATGATTTGTTTGTTAAATTTTGCCAGGAGATTAAAAATTGTATTTTCTGGATTTTCTTTGATTTCAGAAACCTCCCTTCTCTTTGATTTTTGTGGAGTTTTTACCTCAAGTGAAAACTTTCCAAAAATATTATTGGACTTGTATACTCTCTCAATAAAACAATTCTTTATCAGTGGATTTATTTGCATAATTGTTTTCCTGAGCTTTATTCTTTTAAAATGATTTTTCATAAGTTTTAGGGCCTCTTTTGCACTGCAACCATTTGATAAATGCATTTAAAATTTTCACCAAAATTTGGGGATGTCATGTGATGTTTTTAAATCACTCTGATGCAAAAATATCTTTTATTCATTTGAGTTTTTAAGCTCTAACCCTAGTTTTCAAAACTGGTCCAGTTGGTAAGATTTCACTACAACCTATTTAAATATTTCTTTAAAAATTACATAAAAATTTGGAGATGTCAGTAGATGCATATAATTCATTTTTATGCAAAAACCCATGATTGTTCTTTGAAAAATTTGAGCAAATCATCCTCATCTTCATTCTGGTCCAGCTTGTTGAATTGTACTACAACCATGTTTCACTTGCCCTTTAGCCATGATTCTTTCTCCTACTGTAAACCACCTACAAAACCCTTAAGTCCAGGAGAGTGGCCCCATGGGAGTATTTTTGGTCCATGAAACCATATCCTTTCTTCTGACCAGATTTGGTTTTCTCAATATATTTGCACTAACAAGTTTCTGTCTTTGACAAACTAACCTTGCCACCCTCTTTACTTCTAAAGAGACTAGGATCTGGAGATTTTGGCCACTCCAAGAATGCCTAGATGCCTCTAGCATTTTGTCAAACACCTTGAGTGCATGAGCAGTTTTGGCATAAGTTTTAGTTTACATTGTGAACTTGAATCCTCTGATCAAACCAGCTTTGTCCACTGATCTACTTGCACACCCTAGCCTAGACCTGGTAATCCCCAGCCCACCCAAGCCTCCTGGCATGCCCTGGCATTTCGCCGAACACCTGGTGCGCGTGCTCTGGGCGCGCCCAGAGCGCACGTTTTGCACGCGCATGAACCCGAGCCGCCGCGTTCGCTCGCCCCATGCCCCTGGCCTTTGCTCGCTTGCAGAGCCACACCCCGACCTCATCCACTCACCAGAACACGCCAGCTCGTCCCTGGGGCCGCACAACGCCGCCATCAGGTCGGCCACAGTGGCTAGCGGCCGGCCACAGTGGGGTCCTGCCCCGGACGGCGCCGCCCGAGCCACACCAGCGCGCCAGCTCGCTCATGGAACAGCCCGAGCTCATCCGCTAGCGCCCGTCGCCGCCACGTCGCCCTGCCGCAACAGAAGTGGTCGACCGGCGATCTTATCCCCAGCAGCGGTGGAACCGACCTAGCTACACTATAAATGGTGACCCCGAGCTCTTCTTAGACCCGAGGCGGCCTCAATCCATCCTCCTAGAGCTCCCCTAGCTCGTGATCGACCAGGGGAGGCCGTCTTCCCCGTCTTCGGCCAGCTCAGCCACCACCGCCTTCCGGCCCCGTTCATCGCAACCAGGCCCTCCCCCGTCCATCCAACACCACCACCCGACTCCCCTTCGTCTTGCGGAGCCTCCCAAACCCCTTGTTGCGACGGAGAGCCACCGTAGCCCAAACCCCCTTTGCTCCCGAAGTCACCGGCCGCCGCGAAGCTCGTCGCTGGCGACTCCCTTTGTCCCCACCTACCTGGCGACCACCGGGAGGACTGACCTAATCTGGCGGATCCATCCCTGCCCTCAGAGCCTCGCGAGGAGCCGCCAATCGCCAGCGGCGATTGCCGGAGTCCCGCCTCCGCTCGGGCAGAGGAAGAGGAGGGACAGACGACTGGTCAAACCTGACCAGTGGGCCCCCAGGACCCACTTTCAGTGACCACAAGCCAGTCCACGCTTGATAAGTGGAGACGTAAAACCAGAGTACGCCTTCGACGTGTTCAGTTTCGAATCATTTTTCTTTTCCTGTTTTATTTTTAAATTACAGAATATTGACTAAGCTTTGACTAGCTATATCTTTTTAAATAAAACTCCAAATGACTTGATTCTTTTTCCTACCTTCCTCAAATATTGTCTAGTTTATTTTCAGATTTATTTGAAAAAAATTCAGACAACTTTTTGTACTGTTTTGGAAACTATGTTTTAATTCAATATTTTCAAAAATAGGATTTTTGGAGAAGAAGGAAACTTCCAAAAGTTTTAGGATACACCCTGCCTCTACGCAACTTGAAGGCAAGCATTCTGAACCCTGGCATAATATTGTGTGTGTTATTTGACACATTTACAACACCACCTCGACACGGAGTATCCGTAATTTGATGTGATGATATGTCCCTACTCATGAGTGCATATTGATAATTTCATGCTATTGGAGTTTGATATGTTTGTGATAGTAGTAACCATCATATGCCTTTCATGCATACCGGAAGGAAGCCGGGAAAGTCTCTGTCTTGGGTAGACCTGAGATTGTCCCTAGTTCCTCGTCGAGATGAGTGTGCCCGGTATGGCATGATGAGGTATGATGAGTGGTGATTCTGTCTGTTGGATGAAAATATATTTGTTATGCTAATTATACAGGGAATACTAAAACCTCCTGAGTCGACCATAGATCGAGTCTTGTTCCGGTAACCCCCATACTTGTTCCGTACTACCGCTTGTCCCTGCCATAGGTAGGGTACGGTTCAGTAAGTTGTCAACCCCTTTCTAGCACACACCGTACAGAGAGGCCATGGTGGAAGATACCAGCTGCATCCGGTAGGCATGCCACCTGGTCCGGGGGCATGGGTCTTTCGGTTGTAGCCGAGGGGGTAGCTCCCCCAGTTTGCTCACGGTATAAATTTTGTGATCCCATGCTAATCGAGGTTGTAGCCTCCCCACTTAGAGTTTTGCTTAACTAGTGTCATGGGTGATTCCAGACACCGGTAAGTTAGGCTGGTGTGTGCGGACATGTGTGTTTTCAATTAAAAGACCGTAGATGGAATTAGTCCCGATGGACTAACGGAATCTGTTACTCGTGGGTAAAGAGTACACCCTCTACAGAGATTATATCTATTCGAATAGCCGTGTCCATGGTTAAGGACTATAGTCTGGGATGGGTCAAGTGTCGGTCTTAGTGTCGGTCTTCGGAGGAGAAGCTACTAAACCAGAACATGGATCATGACCTGTGACTTATGATGATTGTGATTATTATTGTTATGGAATAACACTTTATATTATTGGATTTATTGAGTATCCCTGGGAAGGTTCTACCTCCTGGATATTCACTGTAATTATTCTCATATAAGCCCTTTATGTGGTGTGGCTCAAACGCCCGACTGTGGCATGCTTGTTATTTAATTCTCTTATAAGCCCTTTGTTTGGTGTCGCTCAGACGCACGACTGTGGCATGCTTGTTATTTAATTCTCTTATAAGCCCTTTATGTGGTGTCGCTCAGACGCCCGACTGAGGCATGCTTGTTATTTAATTCACTTATAAGCCCTGTATGCGGTGTTGCTCAGACGCCCGACTGTGGCAATGCTTTAAATTATTATCCTTTCGAGGCGTCGCTTCAGACACCCGATCGGTGCATTCTATCTCTACTCTATTATCGTTATGAATAACCTGTCTGTGCGCATCATGGGTTTTATTTACATTGTGATTTCAGAATAATTCTGAACATGATTATCATCTGACATATTATACCTGTGTTCATAATGTTTGCGAGTACATTCGAAAGTACTCACTGGCTTGTCCCTGGCTATTGTCTTGGCCAGATTTCTTGCGTGGAGAGGAGCGTTGCGATAACAGCCCCGGAGCCTACGCAATGATGTTAGCAGCCTCACGAAGATAGGAATTATCCTTGTCAGCTGTTCCTGTGGGAAATGGAGTCCCATAGACGCTGATGTATCACAAACCGCTTCCGCCATCAACCACTAGCAACCTTGTGTTGTACTCATAGGCCAGAATGGTCTTGTACTACATATTATGTACTTTTTGCTTGGAGTTTCTGTATCAAGTTGGTGCCTCATCAGCTAACAGTAATCCTGGGGCCGATGAGCACAAAGGCCATTTTCTGGGAAACTAATACCCGGAAAATCGGTCGTGACAGACTTGGTATCAGAGCCAGGCTGACCATTGGCTAATCCTATCTTAGCCAGGTCGATAAACCTAGGTTAACCAACCCACCAGACCTTAGCCTAATCCCAGCCAAGCTTCTCATGTAAGATAGCCACACAGTGACCCCGACACCTTTTTGGCAGTCGGTGCCCAACCTATGAGCCTAGCCTGTCAATCACGCGCCAGTGACCGACACCTAAATTGTCCCATCCGCAAGCGTGCGAAGGAAGACTCCGCCCCCTTTTTCTATAAAAAGGGCACTTTAGCCTCAAACCAGCACAGCACCGCCTCTACCCCATACCGAGCTAAAATGCCTAGCCCCGTCATGCACAATGAGACCACAGCAAACAACCTTGGAGGATTTGTGACCGTGCTAGCAAACCTCACCCGCCGTGCCTTTGCATTAGAAGAGCCCCCAGAATATGTTGTGTTCCAGGGACCCATGAGCGGTGAGAGCCGCCAATTCTGGGCCACTGTACACATTTATGGTAGGGGCCTATCGCTCGAACGCCCCTACCGGTTCACTGGAAGGACGACTTCCTTTGAGCCACAAGCCATCCAACTAGCAGCTCGAGAGGCTATAGTTCAACTCCGGCACTTGTCGCCCAGAGTTAACTGCCGCTCATTCTACTACCACCCCAGCCATGACGGGTATGGTAGGCCACCCCAAGTTGTCAACGGAGATCACGAGACAGATCCTGCTTTATTGCATCTGGTGCGCTATGTAAGTGCACTAGAGGAACTATTCGATCAGATCACCCTTGATCTGATAGCAGCTTGTGGAGAGCTGGTTCGCCGAGCCCCGGCAAGAGGAGGAGATGAGCCCGACGCCGACAACCCAGTCGTAATGTTCGGACAACTGATCGAGTCCTTGAGGTCTGCCCCAGTCATCGACCAAAATACCTTGGTGTCCCCGGAAGTGCTTCGTTGCCTTTTGGGAACACGCTCCAACGGGATTTTGGCCAACAACCCCCGCGATGGTCGTCATCGCTACCCTGACCCCGCAGCCCCTCAACCCCATCCAGCTAACCCCGACGGTGAAACCCATGGAGAAGCCTCCACATCCACAAGGCATGCCCGCTTAGATATCAACGAGGTAGACTAAGTCACTCGAGTAGTACCAAGTCTCAGTATGCCCACGCCCTATAATTATGTAATCTTGCATCGCCTTGAATAAACGCATCCTTCTTGTGTGCCTCTATTTTGAATAGTAGCCTTGCATAATTATGTGAGACTGCGGTTTCATTTTAATCCTGGGCACAACTACCAAAGACCACCCCGACGACACCCACATTAATGCGTCAGTTTTGTGAGATGTGTGTATCAGTAGCGTTGACCCCGACCCCGTAAAGCAGAACCGACATACTAGTTACTCTTCACCGCGGTAAAAGACCCCACCCGGATGCTATATAAAAGGCTACCTCGTGACCTTTCCAAGTATCCCTCACCCCATGCACAACTCTCACAGCCATTTCTTTACCATGCCGAGCCGCAACATTTATCTGAGAATTCCAGACGCATCCCCAGGTAGCTTCGTTAAAATTTTGTGGGACTTTACCTGCAGTACCATGAGTGCCATCCATCCACCCCAGTACAAGCTGCTCAAATCGAGGATCATCCCATCCACCTCGAAATATTGGGCAGTGGTGGACATCCCTCCCGCAAACCCAAACCAAGACCCAACGGAAGTCTCTTTCGTAGGGAAATCTATGCCAACCCCACAAATGGCTATAGAAGCTGCTGCGTACGAAGCACTTGCTCGCCTTCGATTCGCGGTGCCCTATGCCAGTGATCGGGGGTATTATTACTTCCCGTGTCGTGCAGCACCAGGAGAAGTAGCATCTTTTCCCGATGAACGGATCGAGAGAGACCCAGTACTGGCAAACCTTGCCCAGTATGTCATCGCTCAAGAACGTTTGACCCAACGAGTGATGGGTTATCTCCAGAGCCTCGCTGATTTGAATCCTCAGATCGCCATCGGCAAACCACTGAGGCCCGACCAGGAGAGACGCGTTCACCGACTCGTCAATCCACTTCCTCCGATAGAGGAAGAGTGTGCCCCAATTCCAGAGACGTTCTCTCAGGACCCTGTCCATTTACCATTGTCTTTGTAAATGTCACTGCTATGTTTATTGTCTTGGTTTTATTTATATTTATGCGTGGTATTCTAAATTTGTGCGGTGAATTAAATTATTGTGAGTGTTTCTTAGTGCTGTTAATTTTTACGAACTGTTTTCACTCTCGGTAAATCCTGAAGTGAGATGTTTCCCTGTGTTGTTGCAGCATGTGTCACTTCACGACATAGATTTTTATTCACGCAGCACCATGACAGCAGACTCACAACCACAACCACTCGACCACACACACATTTTTGCACCTAACTGATCACCTCACTAGCACCAGTCTCTGAAGAAGGGATTTGTGGGAAATTATTCGGGTACAAGTTACCTACAACACTCTGGCAACAGCTAGGACCCGACACCGCACCTTAATCCTCATGATCCCCGCCACCGCGGAGAGCTAACACTCGAGCAGCCGCATCGTGACGATCATCGAAGATCATCATGCACAAGAGCACGGGGAACCCCAGCAACGCCGCCAACCCTCCGCACATCAGGATCACGTACCAGTCCGGCACCACCTCTGCCATTGCAGCCTCGTCACGAGCTCCTGCAAATAGTAATGGAGGAGAAGGAAGGAGCATAAGAAGCAAGGGCAGGTGTGAGGAAGAAGAAAGGAGCACCTCATTCATTTTATAGCTCGAGATCGGTGTACGGTGGGCGAAGTCCACCAGCGCCGCTCGTCGCCCGATCGCCGGTGTTCGGAGGCGAATCCACGAGCAGTGCCGACAGCGCATTGGCCCGCGAGGTGAGTGCATGCTGCGTCGGCAGCTAGCACGCCGCGCACTACCGCAGTACGGCCTAGATACCCTATGCGCTAGCCATCACCGATGGAGAAAGCGCGGGAAAGCGCGCAGGAGAGAGGGAGAAGAGAGAGCCAGAGGAAGAAGAAGAGACCGATAGTGGGCCCCGGGTCCACCTGTCAGCCACAGAGAGCACTGTGCTCTCGGGTACGACCAGCGTATTTTTTCAGTAATTTAGAAGTTTATTCTAAATTTACTGTAACCAATAGTAGAAACTGACCGTAAAATTTTCCATGCAACGCCAGTATGCCACACTGTAGTTTCACACCACTTATTGCCCACTCACTGTAGCCACATCTTAATTGCATAAGTATGATGTTTATTTTTGTGTTATTATTTTTGAATAGTAGGAGTAATTTTTTTCCAAGACAACCCTTAGCAAATCTCGAGGACGAGATTTTTCTTAAGGGGGGTAGTGTTGTAACACCCCAAAAATTTAACCATGATTTGTTTGTTAAAATTTGCCAGGAGATTAAAAATTGTATTTTCTGGAGTTTTCCTTTGATTTCAGAAACCTCTCTTCTCTTTGATTTTTTGTGGAGTTTTTACCTCAAGTGAAAACTTTCCAAAAACATTATTGGACTTGTATACTCTCTCAATAAAACAATTCTCTTATCAGTGGATTTATTTGCATAATTGTTTTCCTGAGCTTTATTCTTTTAAAATGATTTTTCATAAGTTCTGGAGCCTCTTTTGCAGTGCAACCATTTGATAAATGCATTTAAAATTTTCACCAAAAATTGGGGATGTCATGTGATGTTTTTAAATCACTCTGATGCAAAAATATCCTTCATTCCTTTGAGTTTTTAAGCTCTAACCCTAGTTTTCAAAACTGGTCCAGTTGGTAGAATTTAACTACAACCTATTTAAATATTTCTTTAAAAATTACATAAAAATTTGGAGATGTCAGTAGATGCATACAAATGATTTTTATGCAAAAACCCAAGATTGTTCTTTGAAAAATTTGAGCAAATCATCCTCATCTTCATTCTGGTCCAGCTTGTTGAATTGTACTGCAACAATGTTTCAACTTGCTCTTTTAGCTATGATTCCTTTTCCTACTTGTAAACCACCCTGCAAAACCCTTAAGTCCAGGAGAGTGGCTCCATGGGAGTATTTTTGGTCCATGAAACCATATAATTTTCTTTTTGACCAGATTTGGTTTTCTCAAATATTTGCACTAGCAAGTTTCTGTTTTTGCCAAACGAACCTTACCACACTCTTTTTCATCTAAAGGGACTATGATCTGGAGAGTTTGGCCACCCCAAGAAATGCCTAGGTGCCCTTGGTGTTTTGTCAAACACCTTGAGTGCATGAGCAATTTTGGCATAAGTTTTAGTTTACATTGTGAACTTGATCCTCTGATCAAACTAGCTTGTCCACTAAGCCTCTAGACTACCCTAGCCTAATCCTGTTAAACCGCAGCTCCACCCTAGCCTCCTAGCAAGCCCTGGCTTTTCGTCGAACACCTAGTGGGCGTGCTCTGGGCACGGCCAAAACGTGCGTTTTGCACGTGCGTGCACCCGAGGCACCGTGTTCGTTCGCCCCGTGCCCCTGGCCTTTGCTCCCCTGCAGAGCCACACCCCGACCTCATCAACTCACCAGAACACGCCAGCTCGTCCCTGGGGCCACACAGCGCCGCCGTCAGGTCGGCCAGGGCGGCAAGCGGCCGTCCATAGTGGGCTCCTGCCCCGGACGCCGCCGCCCGACCCACACCAGTGCACCAGCTCGCTCATGGAACAGCCCGAGCTCATCACGAGCTCGTCCGCTAGCGCCCGTCGCCGCGACGTCGCCCTGCCGCAACAAAAGTGGTCGGCCGGCGACTTTTATCCCCAGCAGCGGCGGAACCGACCTAGGTACACTATAAATGGTGACCCCGAGCTCTTCCTAGACCCCAGGCGGCCTCAAGCCATCCTCCTAGAGCTCCCCTAGCTCGTGATCGACCAGGGGAGGCCGTCTTCCCCGTCTCCGGCCAGCTCAGCCACCGCCGCCTTCCGGCCCCATTCATCGCAACCAGGCCCTCCCCCGTCCATGCAACACCACCACCCGACTCCCCTTCGTCTTGCGGAGCCGCCCAAACCCCCTGCTGCGTTGGAGAGCCACCGTAGCCCAAACCCCCTTTGCTCCCGAAGTCACCGGCCGCCGCGAAGCTCGTCGTCGGCGACTCCCTCTGTCCCAACCTACCTGGTGACCACCGGGAGGACCGACCTGATCTGGCGGATCCATCCCCGCCCTCGGAGCCCTGCGAGGAGCCGCCAATCGCCGGCGGCATCACCGGAGTCCCGCCTCCGCTCGGGCAGAGGAAGAGGAGGGACAGACGACTGGTCCAACCTGACAAGTGGGCCCCCTGGACCCACTGTCAGTGACCACAAGCCAGTCCACGTGGATAAGTGGAGACGTAAAACCAGAGTACGCCTTCGACGTGTTCAGTTTCGAATCGTCTTTCTTTTCCTGCTTTATTTTTAAATAACAGAATATTGACTAAGCTTTGACTAGCTATATCTTTTTAAATAAAACTCCAAATGACTTGATTCTTTTTCTGCTGTTTCCCAAATATTGTCTAGTTTATTTTCAGATTTATTTGAAAAAAATTCAGACAACTTTTTTGTACTGTTTTGGAAACTATGTTTTAGTTCAATATTTTCAAAAATAGGATTTTTGGAGAAGAAGGAAACTTTCAAAAGTTTTAGGATACACCCTGCCTCTACGCAACTTGAAGGCAAGCATTCTGAACCCTGGCATAATATTCTGTGTGTTATTTGACATGTTTACAACACCACCTCGACACGGAGTATCCATTATTTCATGCGATGATATGTCCCTACTCATGAGTTCATATTGATAATTTCATGCTATTGGAGTTTGATATGTTTGTGATAGTAGTAACCATCATATGCCTTTCATGCATACCGGAAAGAAGCCGGGAAAGTCTCTGTCTTGGGTAGACCTGAGCTTGTCCCTAGTTCCTCATCGAGACGAGTGTGCCCGGTATGGCATGATGAGGTATGATGAGTGGTGATTCTGTCTGCTGGATGAAAATATATTTGTTATGCTAATCATACAGGGAATACTAAAACCTCCTGAGTCGACTATAGATCGAGTCTTGTTCCGGTAACCCCCATACTTGTTTCGTACTACCTCTTGTCCCTGCCATAGGTAGGGTACAGTTCAGTAAGTTGTCAACCCCTTTCTAGCACACACCGTACAGAGAGGCCATGGTGGAAGATACCGGCTGCATCCGGTAGGCATGCCACCTGGTCCGAGGGCATGGATGTTTCGGTTGTAGTCGAGGGGGTAGATCCCCCAGTTTGCGCGTGGTATAAATTTTGTGATCCCATGCTAATCGAGGTTGTAGCCTCCCCACTTAGAGTTTTGCTTAACTAGTGTCATGGGTGATTCCAGACACCGATAAGTTAGGCTGGTGTGTGCGGACAGGTGTGTTTTCAATTAAAAGACCGTAGAAGGAATTAGTCCCGATGGACTAACGGAATCTGTTACTCGTGGGTAAAGAGTACACCCTCTGCAGAGATTATATCTATTCGAATAGCCGTGTCCATGGTTAAGGACTACAGTCTGGGATGGGTCAAGTGCCGGTCTTAGTGTCGGTCTTCAGAGGAGAAGCTTGTAAACCAGAACATGGATCATGACCTGTGACTTATGATGATTGTGATTATTATTGTTATGGACTAACACTTTATATTATTGGATTTATTGAGTATCCCTGGGAAGGTTCTACCTCCTGGATAATCAACTGTAATTATTCTCCTATAAGCCCTTTACGTGGTGTCGCTCAGACGCCCGACTGTGGCATGCTTGTTATTTAATTCTCTTATAATCCCTTTATGTGGTGTCTCTCAGACGCCCGACTGTGGCATGCTTGTTATTTAATTCCCTTATAAGCCCTTTATGTGGTGTCGCTCAGACGCCCGACTGAGGCATGCTTGTTATTTAATTCACTTATAAGCCCTGTATGCGGTGTCGCTCAGACGCCCGACTGTGGCAATGCTTTAAATTATTATCCTTTCGAGGCGTCTCTTCAGACACCCGATCGGTGCATTCTATCTCTACTCTATTATCGTTATGAATAACCTGTCTGTGTGCATCATGGGTTTTATTTACATTGTGATTTCAGAATAATTCTGAACATGATTATCATCTGACATATTATACCTGTGTTCATAATGTTTGCGAGTACATTCAAAAGTACTCACTAGCTTGTCCCTGGCTATTGTCTTGGCCAGATTTCTTGCCCGGAGAGGAGCGTTGCGATAACAGCCCCGAGCCTACGCAATGATGTTAGCAGCCTCGCGAAGATAGGAATTATCCTGGTCAGTTGTTCCTGTGGGAAATGGAGTCCCATAGACGCTGATGTGTCACAAACCGCTTCCACCATCAACCACTAGCAACCTTGTGTTGTACTCATAGGCCAGAATGGTCTTGTACTACATATTATGTACTTTTTTCTTGGAGTTTCTGTATCAAGTTGGTGCCTCATCATCTAACAGTAATCCTGGGGCCGATGAGCACAAAGGCCATTTTTTGGGAAATTAATACCCGGAAAATTGGTCCTGACAAGTATCAAATACCTAGGGATTACTATGAGCACTAGTAAGGTACACATCAATAATATGTATATCAAATATACCTTTGTTCACTTTGCCATCCTTCTTATCCGCCAAATATTTGGGGCTGTTCCACTTCTAGTGACCATTTCCTTTGCAGTAGAAGCACTCAGTTTCAGGCTTAGGTCCAGCTTTGGGATCTTCATGGGAGTGACAACTTGCTTGCCATTATTCTTGAAGTTCCCTTTCTTTCCTTTTGCCCTTTACTTGAAACTAGTGGTATTGTTTAATCATCAACACTTGATGATTTTCCTTGATTTCTACCTTCATCGATTTCAGCATCATGAAGAGTGAGGGAGTCCTGGATTTAGGGGTCCTCGGACAGCCGGACTATATGCGTATGCCGGACCGTTGGGCTATGAAGATACAAGATAGAAGACTTCGTCCCATGTCCGGATGGGACTCTCCTTTGCGTGGAAGGCAAGCCCGGCGATCCGGATATGAAGATTCCTTTCTCTGTAACCGACTCTGTGTAAGCCTAGCCCCCTCCGGTGTCTATATAAACCAGAGGGTTTAGTCCATAGGACGAGAACAATCACAACCATAGGATAGCTTCTAGGGTTTAGCCTCTACGATCTCGTGGTAGATCAACTATTGTAATACTCATATCATCAAGATCAATCAAGCAGGAAGTAGAGTATTACCTCCATCGAGAGGGCCCGAACCTGGGTAAACATTGTGTCCCCCGCCTCCTATTACCATTAGCCTTAGACGCACAGTTAGGGACCCCCTACCCGAGATCCGCCGGTTTTGACACCAACATTGGTGCTTTCATTGAGAGTTCCACTGTGTCGTCACCATAAGGCTTGATGGCTCCTTCAATCATCCACAACAACGCCATCCAGGGTGAAGTTTTTCTCCCGGACAGATCTTCCTATTCGGCGGCTTCGCACTACGGGCCAACTCGCTTGGCCATCTGGAGCAGATTGATAGCTATGCCCCTGGCCATCAGTTCAGGTTTGGAAGCTTGAACTACACCGCCGACATCCGCGGAGACTTGATCTTCGACGGATTCGAGCCCATGACAGCCGCACCTCGCCGCCACGATGAACATGACCTAAATCTATCATCAGACTATGTGCGGGAGATTGCGCCTGTAACCGCACTGGCCCTAGATCCAGAGCAGAGCGCGCCATCCGAGGACGGGAGGCTCCACCTTGCCACGGAAGCCGCGAACTCAATGGTGCTAGAGCCGAACACAGATCTGACCTCAACGAGGCATGTGTCATCGGAACCTCGGACTCATCTCCGGCCATAGGCTCTGAACCACGTCTATCCGCACCCATCGAATCTAACCGGGCACTGATCTTAGAGTTCAGCTCCGCGGACATCTTCCAACACTCACCCCTAGGCGACGTGTTAAACTCATTAAAGTCTCTCTCCTTGTCAGGAGATTCTTGGCCGAACTATGTCTGGCTTGAGTGGGAAGCGGACAACGAAGAATTTTGTTACCCACCCACCACCCACTTGATAGCCACTGTCGATGATTTGACCGACATGCTTGATTTCGACTCCGAAGACATCGATGGTATGTACGACGATGCCGGAGAAGAACATGAACCACTGCCCACAGGGCGCTGGACAGCCACCTCTTCATACAACATATACATGGTGGATACACCCAAAGAAGACAATGGCGATGACAAAAAGGACTCAGTTGAGGATAAAACTCCTGGAAAGCAGCCAAAGCACTAAGATCGACGGTGCCACTCGAATCCACGCCCCAGTAAAAATAGCGATACCGGCACAAGAGGGAATAACACCCCGGACGATGCCGAAGATAATAAAGAAACCACGGACCCAACAATGGAGCAGGACGAGCAAGGTGATGGTGAACACAGTCTGGGGCCCTTGTTCGAGCACTGCGATGCCGAAGACTCCAATTATCAACCTATCTCCGAAGAGGAGAATAGTCTGGACGACAATACATTCATCGTCCCGGAAAAACAATTGGAACAAGAGCACCTCCACCAGAGACTTATCGCCACCGCGAGGAGCCTGAAGAAGCAGAAGCAACGGTTTAAAACCGCACAGGATACACTCAATAATAAATGGAACAAAGTGCTCAACACTAAGGAAAATACGGCGGCAATCGCCAAACAAATAGCTACCCCAAATGCAAACTGCTGCCCGAATTCGACGACGATGCTATCGCGCCCATACCGCCGAATAACAATATGGCTGATCGGATAGGCCAACTACCTCGTAGTCAAGACAAAACGGCTAATAATGTTGCGCATAAAACTGCACCCCTCCTCATAAAGGAAAGGAGGTCGCAACCCAGAACCAGAAACACGATTTACATGAAGACCCGGACAAAAGGGCTGGCAAAACCAGGTCCATCAATGGATCCAGGGAACGCGTTCCCGCACAGGATCAGGGCCATCAAACCAAATATACAGGAAACTCACCAGTTTGGAACCAACACCGAACACCGCAACCGTCGGGCCCACGCCGCGACACAACCAAATACAGGGGGGCTACACACCCCTTGTGCTTCACCGATGAGGTACTAGATCATGAATTTCCAGAAGGGTTTAGACCCGTGAATATCGAGGCATATGACGGAGCGACAGACCCTGTGGTCTGGATAGAAGACTTTATTCTTCATATCCACATGGCTCGCAGAGACGATCTCCACGCCATCAAATACCTACCCCTCAAGCTAAAAGGACCAGGTCGGCACTGGCTGAAAAGCCTCCCCGAAAATTACATTGGAAGCTGGGTGGAACTTGAGGACGTTTTCAGGGCCAATTTCCAAGGGACCTATGTCCGACCTCCGGATGCAGATGATCTAAGTCACATAACCCAACAACTCAGAGAGTCAGCCCATAAGCTTTGGAACCGATTTCTCACTAAGAAGAACCAAATCATCGACTGCCCAGACGCCGAAGCCTTAGCAGCTTTCAAACATAGTGTTCAGGACGAATGTATAGCCATACACCTAGGCCAGGAAAAGCCAAGGACAAATGGCAGCCTTCACTACACTCATGACCCGCTTTTGCGCGGGAGAGGACAGCTGGTTGGCGCGTAGCAGCACCAATGATCCTGGCACATCCGAAGTCAGGGATGGCAATGGAAAGCCACGATGCAATAAAAACAAGCGTCGGAACAACAGAGAAAGCCTGGACAATACAACGGTAAATGCCGGATTCAGGGGCTCCAGACCCGGTCAACGGAAAAAGTCACTTAAAGGCAGCAGAGATGGTCCATCTAGCCTAGATAAAATTCTCGAAAGGTCTTGCCAGATTCATGGCACCCCCGACAAACCACCCAGTCATACGAACAGAGAATGTTAAGTCTTCAAGCAGGCTGGCTAAACACAAGGGGAAGGGACTGCAAAGCGAAAACAAGGACGAATCTCGCCAGCTAAATATGTGGGGACAGAAGAAATTTCCACCGGAGGTCAAAACAGTCAAGAAGCAGCCAAGGCGGTCATGAGATAGGAGGGCGCACCCCCTATAGGGCGCGCCCCCTGTCTCGTGGGCCCCTCGGGCAGCCACCGACGTACTTCTTCCTCCTATATAAGCCTACGTACCTCAAAAACATCTAGAGAGCACCCGAAACACAATTTCCACCGCCGTAACCTTCTGTATCTGCGAGATCCCATCTTGGAGCCTTCGTCGGTGTTCTGCCGGAGGGGGAATCGACCATGGAGGGCTTCTACATCAACACCATAGCCCCTCCGATGAGTTGTGAGTAGTTTACCACAGACGTTCGGGTCCATAGTTATTAGCTAGATGGCTTCTTCTCTCTTTTTGGATCTCAATACAATGTTCTCCCCCTCTCTTGTGGAGATCTATTTGATGTAATCTCTTTTTGCGGTGTGTTTGTCGAGATCCGATGAATTGTGGGTTTATGATCAAGTTTATCTATGAATAATATTTGAATCTTCTCTGAATTCTTTATGTATGATTGAGTTATCTTTGCAAGTCTCTTCGAATTATCAGTTTGGTTTGGCCTAGATTGATCTTTCTTGCCATAGGAGAAGTGTTTAGCTTTGGGTTCAATCTTGCGGTGTCCTTACCCAGTGACAGAAAGGGTTGCAAGGCACGTATTGTATTGTTGCCATCGAGGATAACAAGATGGGGTTTATATCATATTGCTTGAGTTTATCCCTCTACATCATGTCATCTTGCTTAATGCGTTACTTTGTTCTTTGTGAACTTAATACTCTAGATGCAGGCAGGAGTCGGTCGATGTGTGGAGTAATAGTAGTAGATGCAGGCAGGAGTCGGTCTACTTGTTGCGGACGTGATGCGTATATACATGATCATGCCTAGATAATCTCATAATTATTCGCTTTTCTATCAATTGCTCGACAGTAATTTGTTCACCCACCGTAATACTTATGCTATCTTGAGAGAAGCCTCTAGTGAAACCTATGGCCTCGGTGTCTATCTTTTATCATATTTGCTTCCAATCTACTTTTATTTGCATCTTTACTTTTTGCATCTATATTATAAAATACCAAAAATATATTTATCTTATCATACTATCTCTATCAGATCTCACTTTCACAAGTGGCTGTGAAGGGATTGACAACCCCTTTATCGCATTGGTTGCGAGTTCTTGGTTTGTTTGTGTAGGTGCGTGGGACTTTGGAGGAGCCTCCTACTGGATTGATATCTTGGTTCTCAAAAACTGAGGGAAATACTTATGCTACTATTGCTGCATCACCCTTTCCTCTTCAAGGAAAACCAACGCAAGCTCAATACATAGCAAGAAGGATTTCTGGCGCTGTTGCCGGGGAGGTCTTCGCTCAAGTCAAGACATACCAAGTACCCATCACAAACCTATCTCCCTCACATTTACATTATTTGCCATTTGCCTCTTGTTTTCCTCTCCCCCACTTCACCCTTGCCGTTTCATTCGCCCTCTCTTTCCAATCTCCTCTTCTCTTTTCGCTTGCCTTTTGCTTGTTTGTGTGCTTGTCTGTCGTTATGGCTTTGCCTAAGGGTTCTGACCACCTTCTTAGAAGGATGGAAGAAATTGAATCAAATATTAGAAGCTCTATGAATTTGCAATTTGAGCATAATAATTTCTTTAGAAAAGAGCTTAAGGAACAAAAATGTTTTTTGGGGTTTATGAACAAAGAGCTTGATGATATGAATAAAGAATTTTTTGGTGTGAACGCTCAAATTACCCGGCTTGAAAATGCTATAGCCAAAATTTCTGATAAGCAAGCCACCTTAGTCAATAAGATGGCCGCCAAACCAGAAAAGTTACATGAAAATAATGATGAAGATCTCAAAGTTATTGATGCGTCTCCTATTAGATCTATGTTTTGCAATATGAATCTTGATAATTATGGGACTAATGATGAGTCAACTTTACCTAGAAGGCGTCCCAAAAAATTCGGAGTTTTTAGATCTTGATGCTAAATTTGGTAAAAGTGGGATTGGAGAGGTCATGACTTTAAATAGCATTGAACCCATTATCTCAGATCTCATGGAATTTGATTATGATAATTGTTCTTTAGAAGGTTGTATTTCCTTGTTGCAATCCGTTGTTAATTCTCCTCATGCTTATAGTCAAAAGAAAGTTTTTACCAAACATATCGTTGATGCCTTGTTGCAATTTTATGATGAAAAACTTAATTTGGAAGTTTCTATACCTAGAAAACTTAATGATGAGTTGGAACCTACTATAAAGATTAGAATTAAAGATCATGAGTGTTTTGCTTTCTGTGATTTGGGTGCTAGTGTTTCCACGATTCCAAATACTCTATGTGATGTTCTAGGTTTCCATGATATTGATGATTGCTCTTTAAATTTGCACCTTGCGGATTCCACCATTAAAAAGCCAATGGGAAGGATCAATGATGTTCTCATTGTTGCAAATAGAAATTTGGTGCCCGTAGATTTTATCGTTCTTGATATAGATTGCAATCTTTCTTGCCCTATTATTCTTGGTAGACCTTTTCTTAGAACGATTGGTGCGATTATTGATATGAAGTAAGGGAATATTAGATTCCAATTTACATTAAAGAAAGGCATGGAGCACTTTCCAAGAAAGAAAGTCAAATTACCTTATGAATCTATCATGCGAGCTACTTATGAATCAAGTGCCAAAGATGGCACTACATAGATCTATCTTCGCTTTTATGCCTAGCTGGGGGCGTTAAACGATAGCGCTAGTTGGGAGGCAACCCAATTTTTCTTTGTGTTTTTTGTTTTTGCTCCTGTTTAGTAATAAATCTTGTATCTACCTTCTGTTTAGTTGTGTTTTTATTTTTTAATCAGTGTTTGTGCCAAGTAGAACCTATAGGATAAACTATGATGATAGTTGATTTGATTCTGCTGAAAAACAGAAACTTTGCGCTTACGAGAAAAAATTCAATAAATCACAGAAACGTTCTTTTGCATTGATTCTTTCTGCTGCTGATAAATAAACAAAGTTTCCAGTACTTACTATTTTGGTAGGATTTTTAGAGTTCCATACATTTGCGTTAGTTACAGATTGCTACAGACTGTTCTGTTCTTCACAGATTCTGTTTTTCGTGTGTTGTTTGCTTATTTTGATGCATCTATGGCTAGTAAAATAGTTTATGAACCGTAGAGAACTTGGAATACAGTAGATTTAACACCAAAATAAATAAAGAATGAGTTCATTACAGTAATTTGTGTGGTGGTTTTGTTTTATTTCACTAACAGAGCTTATAAGGTTTCCTGTTGAGTTTTGTGTTGTGAAGTTTTCAAGTTTTGGGTAAAGCTTTTATGGACTATGGAATAAGGAGTGGCAAGAGCCTAAGTTTGGGGATTCCCAAGGCACCCCAAGATATTCAAGGATAGATAAAAGCCTAAGCTTGGGGATGCCCCGGGAAGGCATCCCCTCTTTCGTCTTCGTTCATTGGTAACTTTACTTGGAGCTATATTTTTATTCGCCACATGATATGTGTTTTGCTTGGAGCGTCGTGTATTATATTAGTCTTTGTTTTTTAGTTTACCACAATCATCCTTGCTGTACACACCTTTTGGGAGAAGCCTATTTGATTAGAATTTGCTAGAATACTCTATGTGCTTCACTTCTATCTTTTGAGCTTGATAGTTTTTGCTCTAGTGCTTCACTTATATCTTTAGAGCACGGTGGTGATTTATTTTGTAGAAATTGCTAGTCTCTCATGCTTCACTTATATATTTTTGAGAGTCTTTTAGAACAGCATGGTATTTTCTATGGTTATTAAATTGGTGCTAGAATGGTAGGCATCCAAGTTGGGTATAATAAAAACTATCATAGGAAGTGAATTGGATGCTATGATCAATTTGATACTTGATAATTGTTTCGAGATATGGAGGTAGTGATATTAAAGTCATGATAGTTGGGTGATTATGAATTTAAAGAATGCTTGTGTTGAAGTTAGCAAGTCCCGTAGCATGCACGTATGGTTAAAGTTGTGTAACAAATTTGACACATGGAGTGTACCTGGCTTGTGCATCCTTATGAGTGGCGGTCGGGGACGAGCGATGGTCTTTTCCTACCAATCTATCCCTCTAGGAGCATGCACGTAGTGCTTGATTTTTGATGACTTCTAAATTTTTGCAATAAGTATATGAGTTCTTTTGACTAATGTTGAGTCCATGGATTATACGCACTTTTACCTTTCCACCATTGCTAGCCTCTTTGGTACCGTGCATTGCCCTTTCTCACCTTGAGAGTTGGTGCAAACTTCGCCGGTGCATCCAATCCCCGTGATACGATATGCTCTATCACACATAAACCTCCTTATATCTTCCTCAAAACAGCCACCATACCTACCTATTATGGCATTTCCATAGCCATTCCGAGATATATTGCCATGCAACTTTCCACCATTTCGTTTATCATCATCATGACATACTTTACTTTTGTCATATTGCCATTGCATGATCATGTAGTTGACATCGTATTTGTGGCAAAGCCACCATGCATTATTTTTCATACATGTCACTGTCGATTCATTGCACGATCCCGGTACACCACCGGAGGCATTCATATAGAGTCATATCTTGTTCTAGTTTCGAGTTGTAATTTATTTTGTAATCAATAGAAGTGTGATGATCAACATTATTAGAGCATTGCCCAAAGAAAAAAAAAGGCCCAAAAAAAGAAGAAAAAAGAAAAAAAGAAAAAAAAGAAAAAAGAAAAAAAGAAAAAAAAGAAAAAGAAAATAAATAAAAAGGGCAATGTTACTATCTCTTTTCCACACTTGTGCTTCAAAGTAGCACCTTATTCTTCATGTAGTGAGTCTCATATATTGTGCTTCAAAGTAGCACCATGTTTTTCATATAGGGAGTCTCATAAGTTGTCTTTTTCATACTAGTGGGAATTTTTCATTATAGAACTTGGCTTGTATATTCCTACAATGGGCTTCCTCAAATGCCCTAGGTCTTCGTGAGCAAGCAAGTTGGATGCACACCCACTAGTTTTCTTTTGATAAGCATTCATAGCTCTAGTGCATCCGTTGCATGGCAATCCCTACTCCTCACGTTGACATCAATTGATTGGCATCTCCATAGCCCGTTAATTATCCTCGTCAATATGAGACTTTCTCTTTTTTTGTCTTCTCCACACAATGCCCATCATCATATTCTATTCCACCCATAGTGCTATATCCATGGCTCACGCTCATGTATTGTGTGAAGGTTGAAAAAGTTTGAGATTATTTAAGAATGAAACAATTGCTTGGCTTGTCATCGGGGGTATAGAAGTTGGGAACATCTTTGTGTGACGAAAATGAAGCATAGTCTAACTATATGATTTTGTAGGGATGAACTTTCTTTTGCCATGTTATTTTGATAAGACATGATTACTTTGATTAGTATGCTTGAAGTGTTACTATTTGTTTTATCAATATGAACTTTTATTTTGAATCATTTGGATCTGAACATTCATGCCACAATAAAGAAAATTACATTGAGAATTATGCTAGGTAGCATTCCACATCAAAAATTCTCTTTTTATCATTTACCTACTCGAGGATGAGCAGGAATTAAGCTTGGGGATGCTTGATACGTCTCCAACGTATCTACAATTTTCGATTGTTCCATGCTATTATATTACCCCTTTTGGATGTTTATGGGCTTTATTTTACACATTTATATCATTTTTGGGACTAACCTACTAACTGGAGGCCCAGCCCGTATTGCTGTTTTTTTTGCCTATTTCAGTATTTCGAAGAAAAGGAATATCAAACAGAGTCCAAACGGAATGAAACCTTCGGGAGCGTGATTTTTGGAACGAATGTGATCCAGAGGACTTGGAGTTCAAGTCAAGAAGCAGCCGAGGACTCCACGAGATAGGAGCCCCCCCTATAGGGCATGCCCCCTGTCTCGTGGGCCCCTCGGGCGGCCACCGATGTACTTCTTCCTCCTATATAAGCCTACGTACCCCAAAAACATCCAGAGAGCACCCGAAACACAATTTCCACTGCCGTAAACTTTTGTATCTGCGAGATCCCATCTTGGAGCCTTCACCGGTGTTCTGCCGGAAGGGGAATCGACCATGGAGGGCTTCTACATCAACACCATAGCCCCTCCGATGAGTTGTGAGTATTTTACCATAGACCTTCGGGTCCATAGTTATTAGCTAGATGGCCTCTTCTCTCTTTTCGGATCTCAATACAATGTTCTCCCCCTCTCTTGTGGAGATCTATTTAATGTAATCTCTTTTTGCGGTGTGTTTGTCGAGATCCGATGAATTGTGGGTTTATGATCAAGTTTATCTATGAATAATATTTGAATCTTCTCTGAATTCTTTTATGTATGATTGAGTTATCTTTGCAAGTCTCTTCGAATTATCAGTTTGGTTTGGCCTACTAGATTGATCTTTCTTGCCATAGGTGAAGTTTTTAGCTTTGGGTTCAATCTTGCGGTGTCCTTATCCAGTGACAGAAAGGGTTGCAAGGCACGTATTGTATTGTTGCCATCGAGGATAACAAGATGGGGTTTATATCATATTGCTTGAGTTTATCCCTCTACATCATGTCATCTTGCTTAATGCGTTACTCTGTTCTTTGTGAACTTAATACTCTAGATGCAGGCAGGAGTCGGTCGATGTGTGGAGTAATAGTAGTAGATGCAGGCAGGAGCCGGTCTACTTGTTGTGGACGTGATGCCTATGTACATGATCATGCCTAGATAATCTCATAATTATTCGCTTTTATATCAATTGCTCGACAGTAATTTGTTCACCCACCGTAATACTTATGCTATCTTGAGAGAAGCCTCTAGTGAAACCTATGGCCCCCGGGTCTATCTCTTATCATATTTGCTTCCAATCTACTTTTATTTGCATCTTTACTTTTTGCATCTATATTATAAAATACCAAAAATATATTTATCTTATCATACTATCTCTATCAGATCTCACTTTTGCAAGTGGCTGTGAAGGGATTGACAACCCCTTTATCGCGTTGGTTGCGAGTTCTTGGTTTGTTTGTGTAGGTGCGTGGGACTTTTGAGGAGCCTCCTACTGGATTGATACCTTGGTTCTCAAAAACTGAGGGAAATACTTACGCTACTGTTGCTGCATCACCCTTTCCTCTTCAAGGAAAACCAACACAAGCTCAAGACGTAGAACCTTAGTGCTCGACCCGATAATTGACGAATACCACCTCACCCGAGTCCTCATGGACGGCGGCAGTAGTCTCAATCTGATATATCCGGACACTGTCTGTAAGATGGGAATAGACCCGTCAAGAATCAAGCAAAACAACACCACCTTTAAAGGAGTAATACCAGGCATAGAGGCCCGCTGCACGGGCACCCTAACATTGGGCGTCGTCTTCGGCTCCCCCGACAATTTTTGAAGTGAGGAGCTAATCTTCGACATTGCTTTGTTCCGAAGTGGCTATCACGCACTACTCGGACGAACGGCCTTCGCCCATTTCAATGTAGTCCCGCACTATGATTATCTTAAACTCAAGATGCATGGACCGCGTGGCGTTATCACAGTGATCGTAAGTATAGAGCGTTCTCTCCGTACAGAAGAATACGCGGCGGCTCTAGTAGCCGAAGCATGAAGCAACCCTTTTAAGCCGAACAACTCATCGGTCCTCAAGACCGCGGTCACAGCCAAACGTGTTCGGTACACACCTACGTGTAAAAGCTTAGATAAACCTGCGCTTGTTTAGCAGCCCTGCCCCCATAGAATGCCCCATAAGAAGACTGTACATGTTTTCCCGTATACATAAATATACACTCAAAATTCCTTGGGTAGCGATGGGGGCACCCTGCACATAAGAAGTCTATAGTTCGGCTCGACCTTATTCGGACTCAAGAAGCTACAGTTCACGGTTCATCAAAACCAACAAATTATACCCGCGGTCGTACTAGATTCTTTCACCTGGTTCTTTATTTTTTACAGATAGGACAACGTGATATACCCCTCAAGGACACTACACAACGGAGACAAATGCGCAGACGTGCAGCGGGGCCCCGTTTCAAGGTTTCTGTTTAGATTAAGACCATGTGTAAACCTTTTTCTTATTTTTATCTCTTTTTGTTACATACCCTCCTGGCACATAAAACGCCCGGGAAAGATATTAACAGTACTTGCGAACTTACGATTCACCGTACTAAAATGGATGTTATAGAAGCAGCCAGCAGTGTGCTCTGAGAACTATATTCTCACCACATGCGCTCTCTCCTCACGCCGGGTCATAGCACGTGCCTTAAATTTAAGGTTCATTACCGGGGGCTGTACCCAGCCCCATATATATTGAAAAGTCCGAATACCTTCTGGAGTGTTCGGCGTCACGAGTTTTCGCCTTATATGCATCAGCTCCGAATCATGTCTTGGGTCAATAGTTGGGTTTGCCCGGCTCCTGTGCTTGCTACCTTCCATTCCGTTCTATCGGCTAAGGAGGCCAAGGGAGAACTACTGCGATTGTGCCCTGGTTCATCCGGACGAGCACCTCAGTAGAGAAAGCCGAAAACTGACTGTCATGATAAGGCGAGAGCTGGTCAACCACTCGATGACTCAGGTAATCTTCGCGATTCCTCCGCATTAACGAAGGACCGATTTCCTGGTCATGTATGTAAACACACCGTATTCGGATAAACGCGGACATACCAGGGGCTATATAGTAGCCCCACCATCAAACTCCTATGGCTAAGTGAAAGTGTTAAAGCTCTATAGTCCGATTGCCTAGTTCGACGCACTAACACCTCCTTAACGGACCAAGACGTTGGGTCAAGTGTGATCAAGTGATTTTCCGAACACCCTCGTGTTATACGCGAGGGGACTAAAGCCGACGACTACAAACTTTTAGGTTATATACATATATACATAAACAGCCGTACAGGAGGCACTAAAATACTTTACGGGTAAAAGTATAAACACAACCTTCATTATCATAAGCATTGTTTTTACAATTCGGATACATGTTATTCGAACATAATATTCTTCGAGCATTGGCCCTCTATCAAGTAGGCAGCCTCTAATACTTCTTCAAAATATTGATCTGGTGTGTCCTTACCCCCGTGCAGACCCCTGTTGCAATATCGGTGGCCTCCATCTTCGCCCAATACGTCTTCACACGAGCAAGGGCCATCCGTGCACCTTCTATGCACGTTGACCACTTGACAGCGTCGATATGCGACACCGCACAAACACGTTATTGCACTAAACCAAAATAACTATTCACAATCGGCCCCCCAGGCCACAGCCGGTCCACGAAAGCCTTCATGGCAAGTCCGGATATCCTGTTGAGCTCGGCCCATTCGGCCATCTGCTCATTCAACAGCAGCGGACGCCTTGGCATGCTAAACTGCGACCAGAAAAGCCGTTCCACTTCATGACCCTCTTGGGCCTGGAAAAACTGCGTCACATCAGAAGCACTCTTCGACAAGTCCAAAAATGCATCCGGAGAACTCCACATTTGATCAAGTGGGGCATACTTCGGATCGCCAAACTTAGTTCGTAATAAAAAGGGCTTCCCAGCCGCGATCTCCCCGTCTTGCCGGATCTCCTCCCGTGCCGCTCTGGCCTCTGACCGAGTTTCCTTTGCCGCTTGTAAGTCCTTTTCAAGGCCAGCCACTTTTTCTTTGGTCTCTTTCTCGAGAAGTGCATATCAGCTAGCGACATCTTGATACGTCTCCAACGTATCTATAATTTATGAAGTATTCATGCTTTTATATTATCCATCTATGATGTTTTATATGCATTTATATTTCATTTTGTATGATTTTTTGGACTAACCTATTAACCTAGAGCCCAGTGCCAGTCTCTGTTTTCTCCTTGTTTTTGTGTTTTACAGAAAAGGGATACCAAACGGAGTCCAATTGACGTGCCAATTTTTGAGGATTTTTTATGGACGAAAAGAAGACCACGGAGCATTGGAGTTGGGCCAGAAGAGTCCCGGGCTGCCCACGAGAGTGCCCCCCTAGGGCGCGCCCCCCTATCTCGTGGACAGCCCGGAGACCCTCCCTGACGTGAAACCAACGCCAAAAATTCCTATAAATACAGAAACCTTCGGTAATTAACCTAGATCGGAAGTTCCGCCACCACAAGCCTCTGTAGCCACGAGAAATCAATCTAGGCCCTCTCCGACACCCTGCCGGAGGGGGCCATCATCATCGGAGGCCATGGAGGAGGATCTCGGAGGGGCCATCATCGCCATGAAGGCCAAGGACCAGAGGGGGAAGCCATGGAGGGGGAAGCACAAGGGGGAGAACCTCTCCTCCTCTCTCTTGGTGGCACCGGAGTGTCATCGGGAGGGGAATCATCACCGCGGTGATCGTCTTCATCAACATCACCATCATCATCACCATCCTCATCTCTTTTACGCAATCCACTCTCCCGCACCCCGCTGTAATCCCTACTTGAACATGGTGCTTTATGCTACATATTATGATCCAATGATGTATTGCCATCCTATGATGTTTTGAGTAGATATCTTTTGTCCTTGGGTTGATTGATGGTCTAGATTGGTACGAGTCGTATGTCTTATTTTGGTGCTGTCCTATGGTGCCCTCCATGTCGCGCAAGCGTGAGGGATTCCCGCTGTAGGGTATTGCAATACGTTCATGATTCGCTTATAGTGGGTTGGTGAGTGACTGAAACACAAACCCGAGTAAGGGGGTTGTTGCGTATGGGATAAAGGGGACTTGATGCTTTAATGCTATGGTTGGGTTTTACCTTAATGATCTTTAGTAGTTGCGGATGCTTGCTAGAGTTCCAATCATAAGTGCATATGATCCAAGTATATAAAGTATGTTAGTTTATGCCTCTCCCTCATATGAAATTGCAATGATGACTACCGATCTTGTTAACAATTGCCTAGGATAATTCCACACACCAATCCACCATTATTCCACACTTGCTATTTATATTATTTAGTAATATATTCTAACTTTATGATAACAACACCTACTTTCATATTTTAGCTCTCCGATATCATGCAAAGTTATCCTCTTTATACCCACAACACAGTTTTATTTCTTGTTTCTAGTTGGAAGCAAACGTTCGGTGCACGTAGAGTCGTATCAGTGGCAGATATTGCTTGAGAGAATATTGATCTTACCTTTAGCTCCTAGTGGGTTCGACACTCCATACTTATCACTTCCACCTTTGGGAATTGCTACGATGATTCCCTGCACTTGGGGATTATCAAGCTCTTTTCTGGCGCCGTTGCCGGGGAGCAATAGCGTGGGGTTGATATTCTCGTGTGTGCTTGTTTGCTTTCTTCACTAAGTAGATTTATTTATTTATTTTGGTTTATGTTTAGTCGTGGGTGAAACATACAAAAAAAATTTAAAGAATGAAAATACCAAAAAATATTTACTTGCCTCTCATGCCTAAAAAAGTTTTTCAAAAAGAGAAGTGATTGGAAAGTTATGCATTGAAGAAGTGAGGGTCGACCTTGAGCACTTGTGTTCATGCTCACGGAAACAATGTAAAATTTTACATGGAAGTTTCTCTGTAAATTATTATACCCTTGTATATAACCATTGTATTATAAAAATAATGTGCCAAGCTTTGGTTTTAGTATGATAAGATTGCTTGCTTTCTATGTGCAGAACAAAAATAGAAACTTTGGCTGTAGTGCATGAATTTACATTTTTAACTCGAAAGTCAAATGGGTCTGAAACTTTTTGAACATTACTTATGTACAAAATTTTCAAATTGTCAAATTTATTTCATATTTTTTGGATATACAGAATTTTACTAAACTTTCATATTACTACAGACTGTCCTGTTCTTGACAGATTCTGTTTTTCGTGTATTGTTTGCTTATTTTGATGCATCTATGGCTAGTATGTAAGGGTATGAACCATGGAGAAGTTGGAATACAGTAGGTTTAACACCAATATAAAGAAAGAATGATTTAAGTACAGTACCTTAAAGTGGTAGTTTTCTTTATTACACTAACGGATCTCACAAAGTTTTTGTTTAAGTTTTTTGTGAATGAAGTATTTGAAGAACGAGGAGTTACCGATGTGAGAAGAATAAAGAGATACAAGAGTTCAAGCTTGGGGATGACCAAGGCACCCCAAGTAAATATTTCAAAGGATACTCAAGCATCTAAGCTTGGGGATGCCCCGGTTGGCATCCCATCTTTCTTCTTCAACAAATATCGGTATACCTCGGTTTTTGTCTTGATCACATGATTTGTGTTCTTGGTGTTTTTATTTTTCTTTAAGAATCATGCTAGTATGAGATGTCTCTTCATTTATTTATATAATACTTCATGTGCTTCACTTATATCCTTTAAGCATGATCTTATAGAATTGCTCTTTGTTCTTCACTTAAATCGTTTGAGTATGGTTTTATAGAATGCTTCGTACGCTTCACTTATATATTTTGAGCTTGGATATTGGCCAGTCTATATTAATTGTAGAATGCTCCAAGAACTTCACTTATATATTTTGGAGTATGATTAATACTATAATTTAAAGTGGGTTTTGAAGAGTGTCAACTTTAGGAATTAGTGATCCCACTATCTTGGAGGGTGTTGAATCTTCGTACGATATTTATGAAAGTGGATTTGGAAGAGTGTCAACTTTAGTTAGTATTCCACTATTTAGGAAGAGGTTCCAATTGGGTTTGAGAACAAAGTTGCTATCCATGATGCCACTGAAAATTATTATGAGGGAGGAATATGTGCTTATAGGAGTTGCAATAATATCAAGTTTCCTCTCTATATGCTTAAAGTTTTGAAGTTATACTTGTTTTGCCTTCCTATGCTAGTTGACTTTTGTTCCTATAAATTGTGTGCTCACAAAATCCCTAGGAATAGGAAGTGAGTTAGATTTAAATGTGCTAGTCATATTCTTCATGATGCTCTCTTTGTGTTTCAACTCTTTTCTTTTATGCGAGCATCATTGAAATCATCATGCCTAGCTAAAAGGCATTAAAGAAAAGCGCTTGTTGGGAGACAACCTAATATTTATACTTACTGTTTTTGTGTGTCTACATGATTAAGCTACTGTATTAATCATGTTTTATAGATTTTGTTTCAATAAAGTGCCAAGTAAGACCTTTGGGAAGACTTGGGTGAGAGTTAATGTGATCTTGCTTTAAAAAACAGAAACTTTGCGCTCACGAGATTAGCTGTATTTTTTTTACAGAAGTGTGCTTTTGAAGTAATTCTTTTTGAAGAAGATTAGTAGACAAATTCCTCACTTCCACCAATTTATTTCATAATTTTTGGAGTAGCAGAAGTATGGTTATTGTTCAGATCGTTACAGACTGTTCTGTTTCTGATAGATTCTGTTTTCATTGCATAGTTTGCTTGTTTTCTAGTTTCTATGGCTTATATTTCTCAATATAAATTGTAGAAATGATATGGTACAGTAGGAATTATGTGAAAACAACTATGAACCTTGTCTTTTACAGTACCAAAGTGCATGGTTTACTCTTTATCATACTAACCTATCTCACGAAGTTCCATTAAGTTTTGTGTGATTGAAGTTTTCAAGTTTTGGGTGAGATATTGATATGAGGAGAATAAGGAGTGGAAAGACCCTAAGATTGGGGATGCCCAAGGCACCCCATGGTAATATTCAAGGAAGAATCAAGCGCCTAAGCTTGGGGATGCCCCAGAAGGCATCCCCTCTTTCGTCTTCAAAACTATCGGTACATCTTACTCGGAGCTATATTTTTATTCGTCACATGATATGTGTTTTGCTTGGAGCATGTTTTCGATTTTACTTTATGTTTGAATAAAATCATTGGATGTGAATATTGAATAAAAAAGTAACCCTCCCATGGCTAGTTAATTATTTGACTACTCAGTGTCCTTCACTCATATCTTTTGGAGTAGTTTGTCATTTACTCTTGTGCTTCATGTATATCCTATGAGTAAATGGGGGAACGAATTGAATGTCATGAATCTGAATTTCTATATGTTTTAATATGATTATAACATGGATAGTAATGACTTAACATATAAAGAGTATGAGGCATAAAAGTTGTTGAGAGTTGGCAAACGTAGTTTTGGTCATCGTTGCAATTAATAGGAAGTAATAAGGAAAGAGAGGTTCACATACAAATATATTATATTGGACATATTTTATGATTGGGGGCACTCATTAAGTATGACATGCTAAAAGAGTTGACGTTGGACAAGGAAGACAACGTAATGATTTGTGTTTTCTGCCATCTCAGTTAAAGTATATTGTCATTGACCTTCCAAATATGTTGAGCTTGCCTATCCCCCTCATGCTAACCAAATTCCTTGCACCAAGTAGAGATACTACTTGTGCTTCCAAATACCCTTAAACCCAGTTTTGCCACGAGAGTCCACCATACCTACCTATGGATTGAGTAAGATCCTTCAAGTAAGTTGTCATGTTGCAGGCAATAAAAGTTGCTATCTAAATATGTATGACTTATTAGTGCAGAGAAAATAAGCTTTGTACGATCTTGTTGTGGAAGCAATAAAAGCGACGAACTGCATAATAAAGGTCCACATACAAGGGGCAATATAAAGTGACGTTCTTTTGCATTAAGATTTTATGCATCCAACCCTAAACTCACATGACAACCTCTGTTTCTCTCTGCGAAGGGCCTATCTTTTACTTTATGTTTTTACTTTATGCTTAAGTCAAGGTGATCCTCGCCTTTCCCTTTTTCATTTTATCCTTTGGCAAGCTCCTCGTGTTTGAAAGATCATGATATATATAACCAATTGGATGTAAGTTAGCATGGGATATTATTGTTGACATCACCTAAAGGTGAATATGTTGGGAGGAAACACAATAAGCCCCTATCTTTCTCAGTGTCCTTCTGAAACTCCATAACCACAAGTATTTCGTGAGTGTTAGCAATTGTAGAAGACTATATGATAGTTGAGTATGTGGACTTGCTGAAAAGCTCTATTCTTGACTCTTTCTGATGTTATGATAAATTGCAATTGCTTCAATGACTGAGATTATAGTTTGTTAGTTCTCAATGAAGTTTTTGAACCATACTTGACATTGTGAATAGATTGTTACTTGATCATGAAAAGTTTTATGAGATAAGCTACTATTATGACACATATTGATGCTAGAAAAGGTGATTGAAATTATCATTGATCAAACTTGTGCACCTACTAGCATTCACACTTCATAAATTTTTTCTTTTATCATTTACCTACTCGAGGACGAGCAGGAATTAAGCTTGGGGATGCTGATACGTCTCCAACGTATCTATAATTTATGAAGTATTCATGCTTTTATATTATCCATCTATGATGTTTTATATGCATTTATATTTCATTTTATATGATTTTTGGGACTAACCTATTAACCTAGAGCCCAGTGCCAGTTTCTGTTTTCTCCTTGTTTTTGTGTTTTACAGAAAAGGGATACCAAACGGAGTCCAATTGACGTGCCAATTTTTGAGGATTTTTTATGGACCAAAAGAAGACCACGGAGCATCGGAGTTGGGCCAGAAGAGTCTCGGGCTGCCCAGAGAGTGGGGGGCGCGCCCTCCCCCTAGGGCGCCCCCCTAGGGCGCGTCCCCCTATCTCATGGACAGCCCGAAGACCCCCCCTGACGTGAAACCAACGCCAAATATTCCTATAAATACAGAAACCTTCAGTAATTAACTTAGATCGGAAGTTCCGCCGCCGCAAGCCTTTGTAGCCACGAGAAATCAATCTAGGCCCTCTCCGGCACCCTGCCGAAGGGGGCTATCATCATCGGAGGCCATGGAGGAGGATCTCGGAGGGGCCATCATCGCCATGAAGGCCAAGGACCAGAGGGGGAAAGCCATGGAGGAGGAAGCACAAGGGGGAGAACCTGTCCTCCTCTCTCTTGGTGGCACCGGAGTGTCATCGGGAGGGGAATCATCGCCGCGGTGATTGTCTTCATCAACATCACCATCATCATCACCATCCTCATCTCTTTTACGTTGTCCACTCTCCCGCACCCCACTGTAATCCCTACTTGAACATGGTGCTTTATGCTACATATTATGATCCAATGATGTGTTGCCATCCTATGATGTTTTGAGTAGATATCTTTTGTCCTTGGGTTGATTGATGGTCTAGATTGGTACGAGTTGTATGTCTTATTTTGGTGATGTCCTATGGTGCCCTCCGTGTCGCGCAAGCGTGAGGGATTCCTGCTGTAGGGTGTTGCAATACGTTCATGATTCGCTTATAGTGGGTTGGTGAGTGACTGAAGCACAAACCCGAGTAAGGGGGTTGTTGCGTATGGGATAAAGGGGACTTGATGCTTTAATGCTATGGTTGGGTTTTACCTTAATTATCTTTAGTAGTTGCGGATGCTTGCTAGAGTTCCAATCATAAGTGCATATGATCCAAGTAGAGAAAGTATGTTAGTTTATGCCTCTCCCTCATATGAAATTGCAATGATGACTACTGATCTTGTTAACAATTGCCTAGGACAATTCCGCACACTGATCCACCATTATTCCACACTTGCTATTTATATTATATAGTAATATATTCTAACTTTATGATAACAGCACCTACTTTCATATCTTAGCTCTCCGATATCATGCAAAGTTATCCTCTTTATACCCACAACACAGTTTTATTTTTTGTTTCTAGTTGGAAGCAAGCGTTCTTACCTTTAGCTCCTTGTGGGTTCGACACTCCATACTCATCACTTCCACCTTTGGGAATTGCTACGATGATTCCCTGCACTTGGGGATTATCACATCTCTTAGCTCAAGCGCCATGTTGGATATTTTCTCCTCACTCAGGCGATGAACAGCCTGTTCGGCTTTTAATTCACCAAATGCCTTCTCGGCAGTCGCGTTGCTTATCTTGGCTTGCTCCTTGGCCCGGGCAAGCTCAGCCCGAAGGGTCTCCACGGCGGCAGCACCATCTGCAGTCAAGCAAACTATAAATTCCAGCATCTTGTGCCTATTTATACTCAATGACCGCCCAAAATACGTACCTTGCGCCTCATCAAGCCGCTTGTTCACGAGTGTGATGTCATCATCTGCCACATCAAGTTGCCGCTTTAGTTCGGCAAATTGGGCAGCCCGGGTAGTGGCCGGGGCTGCAGCCGCATGTATACAAATTAGCAAAATTATTATCTAAGCATATTTATCTTTTGACCCTCTGATCGTCACTAGTCGGTGGGCAACCAGAGTCTCAGGGGCTACTATCTATACACAGTGCACATTGGATTGACGGTACAAAACAAGAGGCTACATTACGTACCTCAAAGCCTCTTAGCAGGCTCGTAAAACACTACTAGAAATACCACTACTAATGGCGCACCTAATATGGCCATTAATGGCGCATCACTGGTGCGCCACTGATAGCACGCCATTAGTAATTTTTACTAATGGCACACCAGCTGGTGCGCCATTAGTATCTGGTATACTAATGGCGCACCACCTGGTGCGCCATTAGTATATGCGAGGGTGCGCCATTAGTATGCCTCCCAGTTGGCATGTATACCCAGGTGCTTTGGCATACTAATGGCGCACCACCTCTGGATGCGCCATTAGTAACCGCAGCATACTAATGGCGCACTACCCGGTGATGCGCCATTAGTATGCACTGTCATACTAATGGCGCACTGTCGTGTGATGCGCCATTAGTATGAATATTAGGTTTTTTTTATTTTTTTATTTTCTGTTTTTTGCACAGGTTACAAAATGTATAATTTGACAAAATATAGACAGCACACATCAACAATAGATTCATCAAATACAATAGAAGATTAGTCTTTGAATACAATTCATCATATTAGTCTCCGAATACAATTCATCATATTAGTCTCCGAATTAAAAAGACCGAACAAAGATAGAACATTATATTACAAGTCTCGAGACCGCGAGTAGCGAGTTTGTCTTCGCATTACAAGTCGATATCGATCATCTAAACTACCATCACATAGAAGAGAGCTGCGGTCATCACGATGAGCATCATCACGATGAAACTCGTCTTCATCCGGTTCCTCCAACGCTCCCTCCCCTCTCCCGCTAGATAGCGGGCGTATCTAGATTCGGCCTCGGCCCTAGTGGTGTACCCTTTGTAACTGTTACCGCTGAATCGGTGAACCTGTCTCCGACACTCCTCCCAGTCATCGTAGACTCCGGGAACCTTACCCTTGTACACGACATACGTCGGCATCACTATGCACTAGCCAAACGAAACGTTAGTACCAATTCACAGACAATACATAAGCAATATATAATTATGCAACAGAACGATCGGAAGAGAAAAGCAAGACATTAATAGCATCGATTACATCTAAGTTGAACGACTCTCAAAACCAAAGAGACATACTACAAGTTCATTAAAGTTTAATTACAACATGAGCCAATCGATGTTTCAGAACTAGACAACTCGACTCAAGGGACCGGAGCGTGGATGAAGCCGCCGTCTATCGTGGGAGTCATGAAAGAACGGGCGTTGTCATCCTGCATTTGTAGCATTGTGTCGATGTCACTGTTGGACGGTTGATTTCTGAGGTAGAACTGCCCCGAGGTACGAAGGACATCTTGATGGATGATTTCCGCAAACTCCGACTGGATGCGAAAGAATTCTTGTCGGAGGTCCGCGTCCTGGATTGCCGACACGCTCGCGGCCCAATCTTGGAGTTTACTCGGTAGCAGAAGTTGATGATGGTCCCGTACGATCGCCCGCATGTGATGGATGGCGTAGTAGGCACCCTTCTGACCGCCAGGCGGCTGCTTGACGCAGCAGAACGTCGTATTGTGGGAGAACACGTGCTTGCCGTACTTACGAATAGGCCTGGTGAAGGTGCCTCCAGATTGGGCGTAGCCGGGGAGAACATCATCAAGAACCTTCTTGACATTTGTGTAGTCTACGTTCGACTGACGGTCCGGGTCGAAATACGTGGCCATGGAATATTTGGGGCTTAGGAGGATGAGCGTGCAACGTGTGTCACTGCAGAAAACACGGAATGTTAAAAGAAAAACGATCGAAAAGTAAGAATTCATATGTTACGGGCCGGTTGAGGGGAGGACTTACTCGGGAAAGTAAGGCACGAGGAAGTTATCCTTATCTTGGTTTGCCAGAATGACGCCTTCGAGGTAAGAACTCGCGACTTGCCGGTCCCCAGCGCTGCCCAAGATCTTGGCACGCATGTAGAAGGGGTCGACTATCACGATGTCCGGGGTCTTGTCGCGAATGATCCGCATCTCCATACTCAGCGAAAATAGCCGAACGAAGGTGTAGTGCAGCGGATGAAGGTTAAACATAGCAAAGATGTCATCAAACCGCAGGACGATCGTACCCCCGATGTCGCCATCCACAAAGCCCTTGCCCTCTGGCACCTTGGCCACGAAAACCGGGTATGCCACATCCTTCTCTCTGAGACGCCGCTTCTCCAAAGAAAGAACACTGTCGTGCAGACTCCGCATAGCACCGGTTGCAGCATTGAGCATATTTGGTGGTAGCATCGCCCTACCCGCCACATGCACCCTCCTCGAGATATCCTGCGGTGAAGGTGGCCCGTCCTGAGCACGGATCGTACTCGGTGCCGGCTGGCTCGCACCCTTCTTAGTCTTTCTTTTGCGTGCCTTCTTCTTCTCCTGTAATGGGACCGAGTTCTGCTCACAGACCGCCTTCTTGAGTGTGTTGGGGCTGATAATATTTCGCACCTCGCCTATCTGAGGCTCGGTGAAGTCGGCAGCTGGAGGCGTCTCCTGAGAGCTGAACGCCAGACGGCGCCTGTTGCAACTTGGCTTCTCCGCGGTACGAGCTAGATCGCACACGTCTTTTGTTGGGTTTGGTTCTTGAGAAGGAGGCCCCATGAAGTCGCCATCGTACCCATGCTCGGCAAAGTACTGATCGACGTTGCCAAATGTATCATCGTCGTCGTCGTCGTCGTTCTGATCCTGTGCCATATGCATGTTTGGATCCAGTGGCATAGGGATGTCCGGCACCGTTACGGCGGTCTTGCCATGGGGCCGACTTGGCGCCGGCACGACTGGCGGTGTTGTCTTTGGGGTGGTGTCCCCCGCCCCCAAACGAATCTGGCTCTTCGGCCAAAGCAGGGGCCAGCTCAGGCAGGCGCTGAGGGTCATCACGTCATCATCGTCGGCCCCGACGGGTCGAATCGGAGGTAACAAGTCGTCGCAGCCTGGCAGCACCCGAACCAGTTGAACCCTAAACAAGTTGGGTGGCATCTGGGTACCGTGGAACAAGGGGTTGCCCGGTTGAACGATTTTGCCCTTGGCGACATCGACCAACTCGTTGTTCACGAAGTGGAGGAGAGTGCACGGAACGTCGGCGGCGCCCTGCGAAAACATGTAGGGCGTCAGGGATGCCCAGTCAAAGGCAAGGAGATGAAGTCCTCGGCCGAGAGAGGCTTAATTAGTTACCGTGATGATGGCGTCGAGCTCGGCTAATGTCGAGGCACCGCCAACGGCGGGCGTGCAGTTGACGGAGCGGCCGCTTGCTGAAGAGGTGCCGGCCGGCGTACACCCGGGTGCATTAAGCTCCCGTGCCGGCGTCGGAGACACCAATGCCGCCTCCGCCGGAGGCACCAATGGCCCCGCCATCGCATTATGCGAGTTGCTGGCCGTGAAGCTAGGAATCGGGGGCGGCCCCTGTTGGCCGCCCGCAATCCACGCACTCAACCCCGAGATCAAGGTAGGCACAAGGGCGGTGATCGTCGCTCCGAGTCGTTGTTCCACTTGCTCTTGGACAATCTCCGGAATCCGCGCCACCTGTGCCTTGAGTTCTTGAACCTCTCGCGCCTGGCTTTCCGAGCTGGTCTTTTTCTCCTTCCGCACACCAGCGGTATAGTATGACCCCCATTTTGTCGACAAGCCTTTGCCGGCCACACGACCAGCTGACGTCGGCTTACTGAGCTTATCCTTGTTCTTCATTATATTCAACCCCCTATTTAGAGTGGTGTCCCAAGGGTTGCTCTGAGTCGACCCCGCGCTACTGCTTTCAGTCGCCTGCGGAAGGAATGTGAACCATTTAGAAATTCGGCTTCATTAATTAGAATGCAACCATATGGAGCTAATTACGCGGGGGTGTATTCCTTACCAGAACAAGCTCAAGCTGCCTGGTCTTCGGATCCGTGGTAAGCTCCTTTGTTTTCGGGTCCTTCTTGTACCGGGCCCTGACAAAGTTCCTGGTCTGCTTGTCACCGTATTTATCGAAGAGGGGCGGTAGGCCTTGCTCGGCACGGTCCGCCTCCTCCTTGTCCCATATAGGCTCCGCCACTCTGTAACCGCCGGGACCGAGTGTGTGTTCCCCTATGTTCAGCTCCCGCATTTGTTTCCCCCACTCACTTGATTGGGAGCTTGCGGTGCTCGAGCAATTGATCTTGAAGTCGTTGTAGTCATCTTCGGTGATCGAAGGATTTTTCTCCTTGATCTTCTCATAACTCTCACCTTTCTCGATCATTCTCTTCACATTGCTTTTCCAAGTAGACAGGGCCTTGCTCATCTTCGTGAGGGCAGCATTGTTCACTTTATTCCCTTTGAGGCTTGTGTTTTCGAATTCAGCGGGGAACTTGTATCGTTCGTGCAGCTTCGTGAAGAGGAGGTGGCGCAAATTCCCCCGGTCAGGATGCCTCAGGTTCTCGGTGTTGATCGAGACGGTGCTCCGGACAATGCACCCGAGCTGAAGCGAGTACCCCTTGACTATTCGTTCGGGCGCCGTTGGATTCCCGTTGGAGTCCACTTCAGTAACTTCCTCCTTGAGGGTGCGGAGCACGATCGGGCGCCGGTCCTTCCGTTGCCTCTTCGGCTGGCTGCTATCTGTGCGTGCGCCGCCATCATCAGTGGTGGCATCCTCGGCGGCACCATCAGTGGTGGCATCAGTGTGGTCATCCTCGGCGGCACCATCCGTGGTCTCAGGATCGGTGGGGAAGGCGGCGGCCTCATACAAGTGAGGTTGTTCCTCCATCTCCTGGGACAGCTCCCAGAATGCCTTGCCGCCCGAACCCCCGGCCTCATCGTTGTGGGCCATGTTTCTCTCTAAATAGAAACAAAGTTTGGTCAAAAAGTTGGTTATTGTCAAGGAACAAGATCATGGTCTCATCATTTAGGGTTTGTCGACACCGAGGCATCCTAAAATCTAAGCTTTTATCATTGAGGGTTTTTCGACGCCAAGGCACCCTAAAAGCCTAACTTTTCATCATTTCGGTTTTTATCGACACCGAGGCACCCTAAAAGCCATGCATTAGTCACAAGTACGCCGGGGCACTTGATCCTACTTAATTAACTACTAAGATACCCCGGCCCATGCATTAGTCACAAGTACCCCATATGTCCTATTTTTAGCAAAGTCATGCTAAAATTCACGGAAAATTTCAGCATGACCTTTGCTGAAAATAGGACATATGGAGTACCCGAATTTGCTGGAACGGAAGTTAATCGACATTCCAGCAAACTCAAGGGCCTCTCGGGTGGACAAGGCAAAAAAGGCCTCCATCACAACATGGAAAATACATTGGCATGTGGACTGGAATGTGGCTTCATTTAACAACAACAGTTTCACACAGAAAACAGAGCTGAATTCATTGAGATATTTGCATTGCTAGCTACATTTCAGTGCCAAATTTCACCAATTTAAGCAAAACTACCGTTTAGCTAGCTACAGTTCAGTGCCATATTTCACTGGATTAAAATAAGCACATACACATAACTGACAGCACACATACACATCACTGATTTAACGAAATTTGCACACAACTCAGTAGCACTTCATCATCATATAAAGTATATTAGCAGCAGTACAAATAAAGAGACATGATCAAAGTACTTCATAATAAACCCAAGCAACTTCATAATAAATCACTAGTCCTACTTATTGATGGTTTCTAAATCATTTATTTGATCGATAACAAATAGCCTTGTCCTGCACAAAATCTTTGTCCTCAGCTGTAAACTGAACTATTGTCAGGTCATGTTGTCAGGTCATGTTGAAAGTAAAATAGGACCTTGCTGTGTTTGGGACCAAATTGTTATTTGGCTATTCTAGCTGGCTTTTTTTAGCGAATTGTAACTTGTGTGAAGCTGAAACAAAGTTAACTTACATGCTCCTATATGCTCAGCTGAATTATTATAACATGTCTATCCAGTTTGCAGTTATTCTTACAATGTTATCTTGGCATATTTTGCAGAAAGGTACCAAGAGGGTGCAATTTGTTAGGAACTTGATTAGGGAGGTTGCTGGATTCGCTCCCTATGAGAAATGTATCACTGAGCTTCTTAAGGTTGGAAAGGACAAGCGTGCACTCAAGGTCGCCAAGAGAAAGCTTGGTACTCACAAGAGAGCAAAGAAGAAGAGAGAGGAGATGTCAAGTGTCCTTAGGAAGATGAGGTGTGTAACCACTCTGACTCACCATTTATATTATGAACATTATTTTTCTGACCATGTTCATTAGGTTTTGCTTGATTGAATTACAGATGGTTGTATGATTATAAGAGTCACACCTGTGTGCGGGATGGTCTCAAGTCAAGTTAACAATATCTGCCAAAACCTAATACAAATGAATCATATGAATAAAAATGATTGATGCAGAATCCAAAATGGCAACTGGCATACATTGCTAGCAAAGTACTATTTCAATTGATCAGAGTTTTGAGTTGGCTCTGTGGCAAAACAATGTTAAGCACGCTTTATAAGCACGCTTTATAAGCACGCTTTCAGCACTAATTTAAGCTGTTGCCAACTTCTGCAGAACTTAAACTTGGCTTGCTGACTAAATAATACTACCTCCGATCTATAATAAGTGTCGCAGTTTTGAACTAACCCCGGTTCAAAACTGCAATACTTATTTTGGATCAGAGGGAATACTACGTTAAGTTGCCTTCTGCTATTTGATCTCACAACTTTTTCTTCCAAGTACTGAATTTGACTTGTATCATTTGTAAGAATTGTGGACTCTTCATTCCAGCCCCAAATATCTACTGTGTATCCTATTTTTTGCTTATGTCACACATTATCTTTATTGGTTAAGCTAAGGAACTCTCCCTTGTGTGCAGAAAAATAGTGCCCATCAGGACCAAAACAATTAAAGCCAGTCAAAAGGATTAGTAGAAATCGAGGCCCTCGCCTGACATGCATCTAGTCGAGGGCATTGGTCGCACGCTCAATTGAAATAGTACTTTGCTAGCAATGTATGTCAAGTTAACAATCGAAGTGCATACAGAAAACACAGAATTAATGCAGAATCCAAAATGCAAAGTGTTCTTTAGGTTTTTCTTTTTTCTGACCATGTTCATGTCTTCTACTTTCAGGCAAGAATAGTTGCAATTCTGTTTTGCTGCAACAGTTGGTATATAAATGACTAAAATGTTCTCACGTGATATGCAGGTCTGCTGGTGGTGGTGGTGCTGGTGACAAGAAGAAATAGAGATGGGGCTCACGGGGGATGCGAGGGGGAGAGGGGGAGAGGAGGAGGGGGAGCTCACAGGGGCGACGAGGTCCGGGTGGTGGTGTGGGTGCTCCGGCGACGGTGGTGTGGACGGGGCGGCGTCCGGGCCACCGGCGACGAGGGCGGCGGGGCGATGGCGAGTCGGCCTGGCCACCGGAGTCGGCCGGGCGAGGTCAACGGCAAGCGCCCCCTCTTCCTCCTCCTTCTCCGTGGGGAAAGCGGCAGGGCGGCGGCGTCGGGAGAGGAGAGGGCAGCGTCGCGGCGTCTCACGGCGTCGGGGCGGCGTCGCGGCGTCGGGGCGGCGTCGAGGCGGCGGGGCAGCGGCGTCGGGAGAGGAGAGGAGAGGGGAAGGGGATCGAGGGCGAGGGCGAGAAGGGGATCGAGGGCCGGGGAGGAAAAATATGGATGGGGGCACAATACTAATGGCGCACCACCCCCCGGTGCGCCATAAGTATATCCACACTAATGACGCACCTCACCCTGGTGCGCCATTAGTATTTTTTTTGATTTCTGCTCGAGCCAACAGGTTATCTCCCACCTGACCTGATCCACACCAAGTCCCCTCTACTAGCTCGACTGGTCAGTAGCCAGTTCTCACACCAGGAGGTCCTGGGTTCGACTCCCAGGCTCCACAAATTTTTTTTATCATTTAAAAAGCTGTTTGATACTTATTTATGTTTAAATATGTTCAAACTTGTTTAAATAATAACAGTAATATTTTTTTATAAGACAGTAGCATTTAAAAAGCTGTTTGATACTTATTTTTTTATAAGACGGTGCGCGGGGTGCGGGGGGTCGGCGGCGGCGGTTGGGTAGGGGAATCGAGGGCGCGGTGGGTCGGCGGCGGCGGCCGGTGGACTTGGGGGGTGCTCGGCGCCGAGGGGGACCGGATCTGGCGAGGTGGGATAGCGGTCGAGATGGAGGGGGATCGAGGTGGGCTCCACAAATTTTTTTTTAGCATTTAAAAAGCTGTTTGATACTTATTTGTGTTTAAATATGTTCAAACTTGTTTAAATAATAACAGTAATATTTTTTTTATAAGACAGTAGCATTTAAAAAGCTGTTTGATACTAAATTTTTTTTATAAGACGGTGCGCGGGGTGCGGGAGGTCGGCGGCGGCGGTTGGGTAGGGGAATCGAGGGTGCGGGGGGTCGGCGGCGGCGGCCGGTGGACTGGGGGGTGCTCGGCGGCGAGGGGGGCCGGATCTGGCAAGGTGGGATAGCGATCGAGATGGAGGGGGATCGAGATCGAGTCTCCATGAAATTTAAAAATATTCATGATAGTTCAAAAAGTACCCATGAAATACAATCGAGAAATGAAGGCTACGATTTAAATACAATCGATCTTAGCTAGCTATCTGTTCACAATCTTCTTGCCCTTCTTTTTCGCAAATGGAGTTCTTCTGTGGAACGGACGTCCTTTAGGTAGGGTGGTCCTGCTTCTTCTTGTGGTGTATGCTGCTACTTCATCATCATCGTCATGTTCGATCCTCGGGTCGCCGTACTTGTCGAAGTCTTGCTCATTGGCTACTCCATCCATTCCGATGATCTTCCTTTTGCCTCTCCTCACGACAACACGACTGGGCTTTGGCGGGTCGGTAATGAAGAAGCATTGGTCCACTTGGGAAGCCAGTACCCATGGCTCATTTTTCGCGGTGACGTTTGCGCCCGCGGTCTTGGATTTGGCTTTGGGTATAACCATGGTGGTGAAATACCGGTCTTCTTTTATGACGTTCTTGGCCCATCTGACACGGAACATCGGGACCTTCTCTCCAGCGTAGCTCAGCTCCCAGATCTCCTCGATCCTTCCGTAGTATCTGTCCTTGTCGTTACCGGTGTAGGATTCCATCGTTACCCCGGAGTTCTGATAACCATCGCTCTTCATGTCCTTGGCCTCGGTGTAGAATGTGTAGCCGTTGATATCGTACGCCTTATAGGTCATCAGGTTGTGCTCGGCGCCCTGTGACAAGGCGAATATGAGTTGTTCTTCCGCGGAAGAATCCTCATGTAAAGGGTACGACAGAAGCTTATGCTTGAACCAACGCGTGAAACATGAGTTGTGCTCTTTGAGTATATCTCCGTCCGTCCTCTGTTGGCCTCGGTCATTGTACGTCTTTTTAATAAAGATTTTGTGCTCTACCAACCAAGGATCGACCACGTCTATGTGTTGTAGCGCGACTAGGTTTGCTCTTTCAAAGTCGGCGAGTCGACCCTCGAAGTCGACATGCATTTCGCGGCGACCCTCGCGGTGACCCCATCCATATACCACTGCAGACGAGGAGTGATCGGAAAGTACCACACCACTTTTCGAGGAGTTTTCTTCCTCTTCTTGTATCGAGTGACACCGCACACCAGACATATTGTAGACTCCGCGTGCTCGTCCCGATAAATGATGCAATTGTTCATGCACACATGGTATTTCATGTGCGGTAAATCCAGAGGACACACGATTTTCTTCGCCTCCTCCAAACTGGTCGGGCACTTGTTCCCCTTGGGAAGACGTTCGTGCCAGAATGACATGTTCTCGTCGAAGCATGCGTCGGTCATTTTGTGTTTTACCTTCATCTCCAGGGCCATGAGCGTTACTTTCAGGCGGGTATCCTCGGGCCTGCATCCTTCATACAATGGAGTAACCGCGTCTAACTCAAGTTGATCCATCTTGGCTTTCTCTCGGGCGGCAGCTCTTGCGTTATCCGTCTGCTTGAGAAGCAGCTCTTGAATATGAGGGTCCTGCACCCAGCCCATCGATGGTCCAGCGTCGTCTGCTCCGCCGGCATCATCATCTTCATGATCATGCCCGTCGCCTGCTCCGGCATCTTCCTCATCATCATGTCCTGCATCTTCTACATGATGACTGTGTACAGCATCACAGTCGTGATCATCTCCTGGGGATTCTTCGTCTTGTCGCCCGCCCGAGCCGCGGTGGTTGTCTTGCTGCCCTTCCTCATTTCTTGCCCGGCCCGCATGGACGACTTCGTAGTCATCTTCATCACCTTGCCACCGATAGCCATCCATGAAACCACGCAACAGCAGGTGGTCCCGCACCTGCCCGGAATCCGGGTCCGCAATAAGGCTCTTCAGCTTGCATCTTCGACATGGACATCTTATCTCCGTCTCGTTCTTTTGAAGCATCTCGGCCTTCGCGGACCTCAAAAACCTATTCACGATGCCTTCGGTCATCGTGCGGACCATGGTCGCCTGCGGGGTAGAGCAAAACGATATTTTAGAACCAAACAAAAATTTGGCATGACCTTCCCTAAAAATAGGACCAAAAAGAATGCTTAATGCCAAAATTCTCGCCGAAACGGAAATGAATCAACATTCCGGCAAAATATTGGCAACTATCGCATATCAAATACCGGTACACCTCCAAACACAAACACATATGCAACACCACAAACATATGCAACACCACGAACATACATAGATCTAGCTAGGCCGTAAAAAGTGCATGTGCACATTGTTGTAAGGAGAACAACCTAAATATAGCTTCCCCCCTTACTTACCTATTAAAACAAGGTAATTTAACCACTTAATTTGAATGAATCTATGGTGGAAATGAGGTGAAAAAGAGGAGGCACCTGAGACAAGGAGGAGGTGGAGAGAATGAAGTGGGGAGAAAGTGAGTGTGTGGGTAGGAGAGGTTGTCCCAAATATCTTGTTGCTGCCCACTTACTAATGGCGCACCTCTTGCATGGTGCGCCATTAGTACTTACAACTACTAATGGCGCACTTGGGCAGGATGCGCCATTAGTATGTTTGGATAGGCGCACTAGTTCAAAAAAAATCCTATACTAATGGCGCACCCACTGCCTGGTGCGCCATTAGTAGTTACAACTACTAATGGCGCACTTGGGCAGGATGCGCCATTAGTATGTTTGGATAGGCGCACTAGTTCAAAAAAAATCTATACTAATGGCGCACCTGCTGCCTAGTGCGCCATTAGTAGTTACAACTACTAATGGCGCACTTTGCCGGGATGCGCCATTAGTATGTTTGGACAGGTGCACTAGTTAAAAAAAAAATTGATACTAATGGCGCACCCGTAGCATGGTACGCCATTAGTTGTTTAAACTCTAATGGCGCATCAGATTGTGGTGCGCCATTAGTATATACTAATGGCGCACCATCTTTCTGGTGCGCCATTAGTGTCAATCCCATCTATAGCCATTTTCCTAGTAGTGAAAGCTTCATTCAATCCGCTTTTGCGGAAGGAATTCTCTCAATCACCGTACCCATTAAGGTACGATGTTCCTCTGAGATAGGCGCTTGCCGCAGAAGACCCGTCCATATGTCCGGTTGTATATCGGATGGTCCAGGACTTTTGTTGTTGGTCTCTCTAGGAGTCGAACACCCCGGACCTCAGGCGGCTGAAGAGTCATCTTCTGGCTTGGCGCTCCCTCGCGGCTCAGGAGAAATCCTCCGGGACGACACCTCGGGGTTGTCCGCCTTATGGGGCAGGGAAGTATGAGGCGGCGTTTGGCTCTCCATCATCTCCGGAAGAAGATCCCTCGAGGACGAAGATTGTTGATTGAGGCTATAGGCCGAACTGCAAAACATACATTTCAAAATATTACCCTCACAAACGGAAAAAAGAACGGGGTATGCTTATTAAACACCTTTGTTCACTTACGGTTCGGCTAAAGGCTGGCCCCCTTGTGGGCACTGTGCGGCAATATCGCCTCCAGAATTCGGGCCCCCTGATAGGGATTTCTTCCCTCGCTTGGAAGCCTCTTCCTTCAGGTCCTCGGGAGTGGCTCTTTTCTTCCCGTGGGGGGAGGGAATGTTAGATTCTCCTCCTCGTTTACCCTCCGATACGGGTGTTCTGATTTCCCCGGATACGGTGCATGATGCACCTCCTGTATGAAGGCCTCTTTGGGCCTCTCCACTCCTCTCCTTTTCTTCCCTCAACGGCACTTGATAGGGTGCCAGAGCCAGCATCCTGGTTAACACTGGGTCTGCTGAGTTTTTGGGAAGAGGGGCCGAACACCTGATCCTCTCCGCCTTCCTTACCCAGCCCTGGCAGAGCATGGTTTTCTCGGTTTTGCTATGAGGAACTTAAACTAAAAAGGTGTTTGGAAATTGAGTACTTACTGGGGAATCCAGATGGTTGCAATCGAGGCATGCGTCCTTTGTGGTGTCCGGACACCTTTTTCGTCACCCGAAGACTAATTCACACGTCCGTTCGAGCTTTGTGCCGAAGAAGCGCTGAATGGTTCGCCGGATTGAATTCCCACATACAGAGAGGTCGGCGCTGACATGGCAAGACTTGACGGACTAACATAACTTGGATTACCTTGGCGAGGTCGATGTCGTTCTTAATAAGGTCTCGAATGCAGCTTTGCAATATTTTGACTTCATCTAGTGATCCCCAATCAAGCCCCTTGTTGACCCACGATGCAAGTTGTGGCGGAGGACCAGATCGGAAGGCGGGTGAAGCCACCCACTTGGTACCACGGGGCTCCGTGATATAAAACCACTCCCGTTGCCATAGGCCGGAAGTTGCGGTGAAGGAACCCTTTGGCCAGACGACGTCGGCCGATTTGCTTATCAGAGCACCTCCGCACTCTGCATGTCTCCCGTCTATTATCCTCGGCCTTACATCAAAGGTCTTGAGACACAAGCCGAAGTGTGGAGAGATACGGAGGAAAGCCTCACATACGATAATAAATGACGAGATGTGAAGGAGTGAGTTCGGAGCTAGATCATGGAAATCTAGTCCGTAGTAAAACATGAGCCCTCGAACGAAGGGATTGAGGGAGAAACCTAGCCCCCGAAGGAACTGAGGGATAAATACGACCCTCTCATTAGGCCTAGGAGTAGGGATAACCTGCCCTGGTGTAGGAAGCCTGTGAAGGATTTCCGCGGTCAAGTACCTCGCCTCCCTGAGCTTCGTGATATCCTCCTCGGTGATAGAGGAGGCCGTCCACCGGCCTTGAAAGCTGGATCCGGACATAGCCTGAGGTTTGAAGCGACTGGTTAAGCCTTGGGTGTTGGAGCTCGAGGTGATAGGAGGAGGGAGTAGCGTAGAGGGGAAAGGCGGGTCTCGGCCTCCTTATAAAGATGACGAATATCAAACGTCCCCTACGTGGCCATAAACATGCCTATTCCCAAGGAATCATACCAAAGGGACGGTTGGGTTACCCACGCCCGTATTGATGAGAATCCCGTAATAAGGGGACACGATCTCCGCTTCGACAAGACGTGCCGATAAAATCGCTTCGCGAAGCATGGAACAGCAGGCCGGGAAAACGAATCGAAATAATGACTGGACAAGGACGTAATCTCGGTTTGTAACAGTTGTCAGCGGATTAGACTCGTTAAAACATTATGCTCTCCACGGTGGTATATGGAATTTGTTTTGCAGAGCCGAACACGGTTCTTATGTTCAAGATCTACTTTGGAGTAATAGGAGAAGGAATCCGCCTTGCAATGCCGAAGATAATCTGCACGCCGAACTCATCGTCATTGAAGCCTGGTTCAGGGGCTACCGAGGGAGTCCTGGATTTAGGGGTCCTCGAACAGCCGGGCTATATGCGTATGCCGGACTGTTGGGCTATGAAGATACAAGATAGAAGACTTTGTATCGTGTCCGGATGGGACTCTCCTTCGCGTGGAAGGCAAGCCTGGCGATCCGGATATGAAGATTCCTTTCTCTGTAACCGACTCTATGTAACCCTAGCCCCCTCCAGTGTCTATATAAACTGGAGGGTTTAGTCCTTAGGAGGAGAACAATCACAACCATAGGCTAGCTTCTAGGGTTTAGCCTCTAAGATCTCGTGGTAGATCAACTCTTGTAATACTCATATCATCAAGATCAATCAAGCAAGAAGTAGGGTATTACCTCCATCGAGAGGGCCGGAACCTGGGTAAACATTGTGTCCCCCGCCTCCTGTTACCATTAGCCTTAGACGCACAGTTCGGGACCCCCTACCCGAGATCCGCCGGTTTTGACACCGACAAAGAGCTCGGGAATTTCTTTCGTCATCCCTTGCATATTATAGTTCATCATGAAGTTCTAGTAACTTGGTGATGGTGACTAGAGAACTCTGTCAATCACTATCTTATCTGGAAGATTAACTCCCACTTGATTCAAGAGATTGTAGTACCCAGACAATCTGAGCACATGCTCACTGCTTGAGCTATTCTCCTCCATCTTTTAGCTATAGAACTTGTTGGAGACTTGATATCTCTCAACTCGGGTATTTGCTTGAAATATTAACTTCAACTCCTGGAACATCTCATATGGTCCATGACGTTCAAAACGTCGTTGAAGTCCCGATTCTAAGCCATAAAGCATGGTGCACTAAACTATCAAGTAGTCATCATATTAAGCTAGCCAACATTCATAACGTTTGCATCTGCTCCTGCAATAGTTTTGTCACCTAGCAGTGCATCAAGGACATAATTCTTCTATGCAGCAATGAGGATAAACCTCAGATCACGGACTCAGTCTGCATCATTGCTACTATCATCTTTCAACGTAGTTTTCTCCAGGAACATATAAAAAACATAGGGAAGCTACAACACAAGCTATTGATCTACAACATAATTTGCAAAACACTGTCACGACTAAGTTCATGAAAAATTAAAGTTCAATTAATCATATTACTTAAGAACTCCCACTTAGATAGACATCCCTCTAGTCATCTAAATGATCACGTGATACAAATCAACTAAACCATGTCCGATCATCACGTGAGATGGAGTAGTTTTCAATGGTGAACATCACTATGTTGATCATATCTACTATATGATTCACGCTCGACCTTTTGGTCTCCAGTGTTCCGAGGCCATATCTACATACGCTAGGCTCGTCAAGTTTAACCCGAGTATTCTGCGTGTGCAAAACTGGCTTGCACCCATTGTATGTGAACATAGAGCTTATCACACCCGATCATCACGTGGTGTCTCAGCACGAAGAACTGTAGCAACGGTGCATACTCAAGGAGAACACTTATACCTTGAAATTTAGTTAGGGATCATCTTATAATGCTACCGACGTTCTAAACAAAATAAGATGCATAAAAGATAAACATCCCATGCAATCAAAATATGTGACATGATATGGCCATCTTCATCTTGTGCTCATGATCTCCATCACCGAAGCATTGTCATGATCTCCATCGTCATTGGCGCGACACCTTGATCTCCATCGTAGCATCGTTGGCGTCTCGCCAACTATTGTTACTACGACTATCGCTACCGATTAGTGATAAAGTAAAACAATTACATGGCGATTGCATTGCATACAATAAAGCGACAACCATATGGCTCCTGCCAGTTGCCGATAACTTTGTTACAAAACAAGATCATCTCATACAACAAATTATATCACATCATGCCTTGACCATATCACATCACAGCAAGCCGTGCAAAAACAAGTTAGACGTCCTCTACTTTGTTGTTGCAAGTTTTATGTGGCTGCTACGGGCTTCTAGCAAGAACCATTCTTACCTACGCATCAAAACCACAATGATTTTTCGTCAAGTGTGCTGTTTTAACCTTCAACAAGGACCGGGCGTAGCCATATTCGATTCAACTAAAGTTGGAGAAACAGACACTCACCAGCCACCTGTGTGCGAAGCACGTCGGTAGAACCAGTCTCGTGTAAGCGTACGCGTAATGTCGGTCTGAGCCGCTTCATCCAACAATACCGCCGAATCAAAGTATGACATGCTGGTAAGCACTATGACTATTATCGCCCACAACTCTTTGTGTTCTACTCGTGCATATAACATCTACGCATAGACCTAGCTCGGATGCCACTGTTGGGGAACGCGGTAATTTCAAAAAAAATCCTACGATCATCCAAGATCTATCTAGGTGCTGCATAGCAACGAGAGGGGAGAGTGTGTCCATGTACCCTCGTAGACCAAAAGCGGAAGCGTTATGACAACGCGGTTGATGTAGTCGTACGTCTTCACGATCCGACCGATCCTAGCACCGAAGGTACGACACCTCCGCGATCTGCACACGTCTAGCTCAGTGATGTCCCATGAACTCTAGATCCAGCTGAGGTCGAGGGAGAGTTTCATCAGCACGACGGTGTGGTGATGGTGATGATGAAGTTACCGGCGCAGGGCTTTGCCTAAGCACTACGACGATATGACCGATGTGTATAACTGTGGAGGGGGGCACCGCACATGGCTAAACAATCAACTTGTGTGTCTTTGGGGTGCCCCTCCCCTGTATATAAAGGAGGAGAGGGGAGGCCGGCCGGTCCTCATAGGCGCGCCAAGGGGGGAGGAATCCTCCTCCTAGTAGGAGTAGGACTTCCCTCTTTCCTAGTCATACTAGGAGAAGAAGGAAGGAGGGGGGAAGAGAAGGAAGGAGGGGGCGCCGCCCCTCCCCTTAGTCCAATTCGGACTAGGCCCATGGGGGGCACGCGGCCAGCCCTTGGCAGCCCCTCTCTATCTCCCCTAGGCCCAATAAGGCCCATTACTTCTCCGGTGGTTCCAATAACCCTTCCGGCACTCCGGTTTTATTCGAAACTTCTCTGGAACACTTCTGGTGTCCGAATATAGTCGTCCAATACATCAATCTTTATGTCTCGACCATTTCAAGACTCCTCGTCATGTCCGTGATCACATCCGAGACTCCGAACAATCTTCGGTACATCATATCACATAAACTCATAATACCAATCGTCATCGAACGTTAAGCGTGCGGATCCTACGGGTTCGAGAACTATGTAGACATGACCGAGACACGTCTCTGGTCAATAACCAATAGCGGAAGATGGATGCTCATATTGGTTCCTACATTTTCTACGAAGATCTTTATCGGTCAAACCGCACAACAACATACGTTGTTCCCTTTATCATCAGTATGTTACTTGCCCGAGATTCGATCATTGATATCATCATACCTAGCTCAATCTTATTATCGGCAAGTCTCTTTACTCGTTCTGTAATACTTCATCCCGTAACTAACTCATTAGTCACAATGCTTGCAAGGCTTATAGTGATGAGTATTATCGAGAGGGCCCAGAGATACCTCTCTGAAACACGGAGTGACAAATCCTAATCTTGATCTATGCCAACCCAACAAACACCTTCGGAGACACCTGTAGAGCACCTTTATAATCACCCTTTTACGTTGTGACGTTTGGTAGCACACAAAGTGTTCCTCTGGTATTCGGGAGTTGCATAATCTCATAGTCCGAGGAACATGTATAAGTCATGAAGAAAGGAGTAGCAATGAAACTATAACGATCATGATGCTAAGCTAATGGATGGGTCTTGTCCATCACATCATTCTCCTAATGATGTGATCTCGTTCATCAAATGACAACACATGTCTATGGTTAGGAAACATAACCATCGTTGATTAACAAGTAGAGGCATACTAGGGACACTATGTTTTGTCTATGTATTCACACATGTACTAAGTTTCTGGTTAATACAATTCTAGCATGAATAATAAACATTTATCATGAAATAAGGAAATAAATAATAACTTTATTATTGCCTCTAGGGCATATTTCCTTCAGATCTCCAGGAGTACGCTGGTGCAACCAAGTTAAGAGAAGGCGCTCGGGAGCAAGGAGCTAGGCAGCCATGGCGGATGGTGGAGTTACGACTACAGGTATGCATGTTGGAGGACGAAATGACAAAGGGGAAAGAGGGGAAAGGTGCATAAGCTCACAAGGAGCCCGATGATCATCTCAGTGGCGACGGGGACGCGCTAGAGTGGGCGAATCGAAGCCAGCGGGTATCGGGCATCAGCAGCGAAAACGTACTTGGTGCAGGCGGTGTGGTGCTTCCCGTGATGCATCCATTGGTGTGGATGATATAGTGTTTGATAACGGAGCTTGTGGGGAAGCTCCTAGGGCGCGAGGACGACGAAGAGCGCATGGATGGAGGTGGCCATGGTGATGGCAGGGGCAGGGTGTGTGCTGCGGGAACGAAAGCGGCGCGAGGAGGGGAAAGTGGTGAGGTCTAGGGTTGACGGGGCATAGAGGGCACTTGTAGGACACCGGGGATGGGGCGGATGGCCGGCACGTGGCCGATCTGCGGCGCGGACGCCGGCAGCACGACCACCGAGGCTCCTATGAACAGGAGCTTGAAGATAACCGATTTGTTGGGCTGGGCCTTTACTGTGGACTTAAGGTCCAGTCCAATAGTGGGTTACCCCTTTTCTTCCCCTTTTCAGTTTCTTTAATTCTTGATGTTTTGCATTTTGTTTTGCCATCAAATGACCTTTGTAAAAAAAAGTGGAACTCTGCCAATTAAAAACTATGCATTATTTTGGAGTTGTCCGAAAAGTTTCACATATTTTGAAAGGCACAAGTATTTGTTTAACTCTAAATCCAATTTTAGTGTTGTTCGGCCACTTTAAATATTCCTAGGGTCATTTGGGGAATTCTAATTATGTTGGATTCTCCATGAAAATTTGTTAGTGAATATTTTCAACCCAACGGACATTTTTGTTTTATCGTTAGAAGAAATAATAATTTCACTTGCAATTCAAATTTGAACTTTGATTTTTGGACAAGTGGAAATTTGCATAGTAATCACGATGACATGGACATAACTAGGGGAGGTTTACTGTAGCTTGATTCTCTGGGTGTTACATTATCCTTATATGGTATTGCCAGAAAGTATTACCTATAAAGGCTGTGACTTGTGTGGTTCTTGCAGCGTCTTACCTGGGGAACTAGTAGTTTTGTTGGTGTTTCCCATCGTGGGTAGTATGGGTGGACGGTAGTTTTGCATGGTTCTTTTCCCTTCTTGACGACGGCATAAATAGTAGTAAGACCCACATGTTAATACTCTTCATCTGCTTCAGGGGATGCTAGCATGCCCAGGGAACTGCCATTGTGAGGGGCCAAAGAATTGGAGAAGCCAAAGTATCTCGTTCACCAGTCTTGAAGAAGTGCAGGTCAACGGCTTCAGTGGAGAAGATCATGAACATGATTTCCTGAAACTGATACTCAGATCATCGCCAAAGCTTAAGATAGTGAGTCTGGGACTTGTGCCTCAGTTTGTAGGTTCCATTAAGAAAATCTACGATACTTTCTTGGCGAATCCTTGTGTGAAGAGTTCTGTTTATGACAGCAAAGGCGCACTTGTTTAGGAACTATCTAATTATCATGCTCCATGATGCAAGAAGATTGTTCTGTGCGAGGGGGATGCACCTAATATATTTATTATCCTTACCTGCTATTGTTGTTAAGTTAGGGGATGCAACTCTGTAATCCTTATCTTTAGATGGCATTGCCAGAATTATTGCCTATAAAGTCTGTGACTTGCATGGTTCTTGCTGCTTCTTTCATTAGTTTAGAAGACAATGTTCTTAATTGGATAAACGCCACTTGAATTGTGGTGATTCCGACTAACACCACTGCAACTTCCTATCTTTAAAAAATACCAACAGTTTGTGCATCCATAGTTGTATACGATGGCTCTAAGTATAAGACCATCTTACATTTAGTTACACAGGTAATAAGTAATGATATGTCCCCGTACAGACACCAATATAGAGCATGTTCAGACTGATCGAAGAAATCTTTAAGTGTCCAGGCTCGAACTTTGGGAGGAGTCATATTTTGGTGAACTAGTTCGACCTTGATAGTTCCAGTCCAAGCAGTTTCTCACAGATGGCACTATCCACAGTGGAGGGCATCAGGAATATGATTTGCAACTGCTTAGTTCCATACCCCATGAAGAAGTCCCATCGAAGTTGAAATGACATAAATCAAGAAGAGGCCCGTCCCAGGTTTGTTTACGGCGGTGCATTGCATATACGCAGACAGGCTTCATGAACGACAAACCCTCGGCATCGTGCAATGAAGGTGGCATCCTTCTGACTAGTGGGTACCTGTCCCCAACAAAAATAGAGTGTTCGCCTAGATTGTTTGTTGGCTCCCAGATAGCATCACGAAGGTCTATCACTGTGCCATCCATCTGGTATAGCTCACAAAGCATACCTAAAAAGAACATGCGTCAGGTCAGATTGAGGTTTCATGCTTTTCCCACAATTTTAAGGATTCGGTCATGAAGTAATACCTGGGTGCATCGTAAGGGTCCGATCAGAGTAGTTTATGGTAACACCTATGTCGGGACTGTTGACACGGACTAATAATATATTACACCCCAAGCGGTGAAGGTCAGTTACAAGGTTCCATGTAATAACGTGTCCAACCCCAATATCTGACAGAGCGATTATGATAGGGGGTGGCTCAGTCCTGCAAAACATTTCATACCAGATTCAAGTTTGAAGAGGAATGTATGTACAAGAGGACTGAATTTGATTTGTTGTATTTACATACTGTATGACGTATCCCATACGAAGCAACCTCGCTGGTTTGTTACCGCGAAGACCCGGCTTGCATGGTACACAACATCTTTGTACCTGTATTGGTATAAGCTCGCTACAGGCAACACATACTAGCCATTCCATCTTCCTCAGGCTGCATCATAGCTATCCTGATTAGGGATGGCAATGGATACCCATTACCCGCGTACCCTGCGGGTAAAAACCCTATCAGGGTAAGGGTATGAGACAAAAACTTACCCATGGGTACTTAAATGGAAAAATATCATACCCAATGGGTAGAGAGGGTACGGGCATGGGATCGTATAACCCATGCCCGCGTATCCATGTACCCATCTAAAATATTGACAAGTGAGTTTCCTTTAATATTCTAACATATTAACTTTCCCCCCCTAATCGCACTAGATAAAAACTCTAATGTGGAGCCAAGTTATCTCTATAGTTTATCGTGATTTTGTGAACGTAAAGTGTATGACTGTGATGTTATTTATGATTATGTGTTGTTGTTTAACATTTTTATGGGCAAGTTTTTTGTTTTGTTTTTGAGAATATGTTTTCGTACATTGTTGTATAAATGTGTTGCTATTAATAATTTATGATTATATGTAGCTTTTCACAACTATTTTCTACTCAATTTGATGTGTTGTAAATGCGAGTATTTTTACCATGGGCATCCATATACCTTGTCGGGTGACGGGGGTGGGAAAAAATTATACCCTTGACGGGTATGGGTATGGGTGATAGGTAAGTTCAGAGTGAACAGGTAAGGGTACGGGGAGGCTCCACCTGTACCCATACCCTCCGGGTGCCATCCCTAATCCTGATGTCGAGCACCACGATGAGACGAAAGTCCGTGTACGCATGCAACCTTGTGGGGGGTTTGGCGAGTGCTATCTTCCTCGATTTGGAAGTGGTGCCATCGTAACGCATGTGCCTCTTGACCAAATTAGCACGGCCGAACCCGACGATGGACATTGGGGCTACGTCAATGTCGACACCGGTATATATGTTGTGAATCTTCACCTCGGTATCCTCCGTTATGTAAACAAGCCAATCGCCGTTCGTGCCAACCCAAATCTACGCATGACTGAACAAGTAAGTATATGCATGATTGGACAAGTAGGTTCCAAAACTATGTGTTTAATGCATGATTGAAAAAGTAAGTGTATTCATAAACCTAGGTTTTGTTTACGAACTATTCAATTGCCTATTAAGAAAGTACATTCAGAAAGCACATCTATTGAATTGCATATTCAGAAAGTACATCGAGATAGCAGAACTGCAGATTCCGAAAGTACATCAGGATCGTAGAATATAGAAGTGCATATCACACTGACCTCGTCATTGGACAAAATCCTAGTGTCTTCCAATCCTTGTCCCATTCCTTCCAAGGTAGGGCACTCTAGAGGCATAATATTGCATGTTCGTCCATGCTCCCTTCGACCTCTCGACCAAAAGACGTGTTCCTCAAAGACACATGGAAGATCAACTATCATCAGCATGTCCCTGGCATGTTTACGCACAAGCGTCTGCTATGTCTTGAGCTTGCGTTGGTTTTCCTTGAAGAGGAAAGGATGATGCAGCAAAGTAGCATAAGTATTTCCCTCAGTTTTTGAGAACCAAGGTATCAATCCAGTAGGAGGCTCCTCAAAAGTCCCACGCACCTACACAAACAAACAAGAACCTCACAACCAACACAATAAAGGGGTTGTCAATCCCTTCACGGCCACTTGCGAAAGTGAGATATGATAGAGATAATATGATAAGATAAATATTTTTGGTATTTTTATGATATAGATTGGAAAAGTAAAGATGCAAATAAAAGTAGATGGTAAACTTATATGATAAAAGATAGACCTGGATGCCATAGGTTTCACTAGTGGCTTCTCTCAAGATAGCATAAGTATTACGGTGGGTGAAAAAATTACTGTCGAGCAATTGATAGAAAAGCGCATAGTTATGAGATTATCTAGGCATGATCATGTATATAGGCATCACGTCTGTGACAAGTAGACCGACTCCTGCCTGCATCTACTACTATTACTCCACACATCGACCGACTCCTGCCTGCATCTAGAGTATTAAGTTCATAAAAAGTAGAGTAACTCAATAAGAAAGATGACATGATGTAGAGGGATAAACTCATGCAATATGATATAAACCCCATCCCTTTATCCTTGATGGCAACAATACAATACGTGCCTTGTTGCACCTGCTGTCATTGGGAAAGGACACCGCAAGATTGAACCCAAAGCTAAGCACTTCTCCCATGCAAGAAAGATCAATCAAGTAGGCCAAACCAAACTGATAATTCGAAGAGACTTGCAAAGATAATTTAATCACACATAAAAGAATTCAGAGGAGATTCAAATATTTCTCATAGATAAACTTGATCATAAACCCACAATTCATTGGATCTCGACAAACACACCGCAAAAAGAGTTACATCGAATAGATCTCCAAGAAGATCGAGGAGAACTTTGTATTGAGATTCAAAGAGAGAGAAGAAGCCATCTAGCTAATAACTATGCACCCGAAGGTTTGTGGTAAACTACTCAAAACTCATCGGAAGGGCCTTGGAGATGATGTAGAGGCCCTCCATGGTCGATTCCCCCTCCGGCGGAGCGCCGGCGAAGGCTCCCAGATGGGATCTCGCGGATACAGAAGGTTGCAGCGGTGGAAATAGTTTTTCGTGGTGCCCCTCGATGGTTTCAGGGTACGTGGGTATATATAGGAGGAAGAAGTAGGTCGGTGGACGCTCGAGGGGCCCACGAGGGTGGGGGTGCGCCCAGCCCTAGGGGGCGCGCCGGGCACCCTCGTGGATGCCTCCTCTTTTGCTTGATGTCCACTCCAAGTCCCCTGGATCACGTTTGTTCCAAAAAGATCGCTCCCGAAGGTTTCATTCCGGTTGGACTCCGTTTGATATTCCTTTCCTTCAAAACACTGAAATAGGCAAAAAACAGCAATTTGGGCTGGGCCTCCAGTTAGTAGGTTAGTCCCAAAAATGATATAAAAGTGTAAAGTAAAGCCCATAAACATCCAAAACGGGCAATATAATAGCATGGAACAATCAAAAATTATAGATACGGTGGAGACGTATCAAGCATCCCCAAGCTTAATTCCTACTCGTCCTCGAGTAGGTAAATGATAAAAACGGAATTTTTGATGTGGAATGCTACCTAGCACAATTCTCAATGTAATTTTCTTTATTGTGGCATGAATGTTCAGATCCAAATGATTCAAAATAAAAGTTCATATTGACATAAGAAATAGTAATACTTCAAGCATACTAACTAAGCAATCATGTCTTCTCAAAATAACATGGCATTAGAAGGTTTATCCCCAAAAAATCATATAGTTAGGCTATGTTTCATTTTCATCACACAAAATACTCCCATCAAGAACAACCCCTGTTTCAGCCAGGAAATTGGTTCATACTTTTTAACGCGCTTCAGCCTTTTTCAACTCTCATGCAATATATGAGCGTGAGCCATGGATATAGCACTATGGGTGGAATAGAATATGATGATGGAGGTTGTGTGGAGAAGACAAAAAAGGAGAAAGTATCACATTGACGAGGCTAATCAACAGGCTATGGAGATGCCCATCAATTGATGTCAACATGAGGAGTAGCACTACTAGAAAAACCCCTACTAATGGCGCACCTAATATGGCCATTAATGGCGCATCTGTGGTGCGCCATTAACAGCACGCCATTAGTAATTTTTACTAATGGCGCACCACCTGGTGCGCCATTAGTATCTGGTATACTAATGGCGCACCGCGGGTGCGCCATTAGTATAGGCCAGCGTGCGCCATTAGTATGCCTCCCAGGGGCCATGTATACCCAGGTGCTTTGGCATACTAATGGCGCACCACCACTGGATGCGCCATTAGTAACCGCGGCATACTAATGGCACACTACCCAGTGATGCGCCATTAGTATGCACTGTCATACTAATGGCGCACTGTCCTGTGATGCGCCATTAGTATGAATATTAGGTTTTTTTTATCTTTTTATTTTCTGTTTTTTGCACAGGTTACAAAATGTATAGTTTGACAAAATATAGACAGCACACATCAACAACAGATTCATCGAATACAATAGAAGATTAGTCTTTGAATACAATTCATCATATTAGTCTCCGAATACAATTCATCATATTAGTCTCCGAATTAAAAAGACCGAACAAAGATAGAACATTATATTACAAGTCTCGAGACCGCGAGTAGCGAGTTTGTCTTCACATTACAAGTCGATATCGATCATCTAAACTACCATCACATAGAAGAGAGCTGCGGTCATCACGATGAGCATCATCACGATGAAACTCGTCTTCATCCGGTTCCTCCAACGCTCCCTCCCCTCTCCCGCTAGATAGCGCGCGTATCTAGATTCGGCCTCGGCCCTAGTGGTGTACCCTTTGTAACTGTTACCGCTGAATCGGTGAACTTGTCTCCGACACTCCTCCCAGTCATCGTAGACTCCGGGAACCTTACCCTTGTACACGACATACGTCGGCATCGCTATGCACTAGCCAAACGAAACGTTAGTACCAATTCACAGACAATACATAAGCAATATATAATTATGCAACAGAACGATCGGAAGAGAAAAGCAAGACATTAATAGCATCGATTACATCTAAGTTGAACGACTCTCGAAACCAAAGAGACATACTACAAGTTCATTAAAGTTTAATTACAACATGAGCCAATCGATGTTTCAGAACTAGACAACTCGACTCAAGGGATCGGAGCATGGATGAAGCCACCGTCTATCGTGGGAGTCATGAAAGAACGGGCGTTGTCATCCTGCATTTGTAGCATTGTGTCGATGTCACTGTTGGGCGGTTGATTTCTGAGGTAGAACTGCCCCGAGGTACGAAGGACATCTTGATGGATGATTTCCGCAAACTCCGACTGGATGCAAAAGAATTCTTGTCGGAGGTCCGCGTCCTGGATTGCCGACACGCTCGCGGCCCAATCTTTGAGTTTACTCGGTAGCAGAAGTTGATGATGGTCCCGTACGATCGCCCGCATGTGATGGATGGCGTAGTAGGCACCCTTCTGACGGCCAGGCGGCTGCTTGACGCAGCAGAACGTCGTATCGTGGGAGAACACGTGCTTGCCGTACTTACGAATAGGCCTGGTGAAGGTGCCTCCAGATTGGGCGTAGCCGGGGAGAACATCATCAAGAACCTTCTTGACATTTGTGTAGTCTACGTTCGACTGACGGTCCGGGTCGAAATACGTGGCCATGGAATATTTGGGGCTTAGGAGGATGAGCGTGCAACGTGTGTCACTGCAGAAAACACGGAATGTTAAAAGAAAAACGATCGAAATGTAAGAATTCATATGTTACGGGCCGGTTGAGGGGAGGACTTACTCGGGAAAGTAAGGCACGAGGAAGTTATCCTTATCTTGGTTTGCCAGAATGGCGCCTTCGAGGTAAGAACTCGCGACTTGCCGGTCCCCAGCGCTGCCCAAGATCTTGGCACGCATGTAGAAGGGGTCGACTATCACGATGTCCGGGGTCTTGTCGCGAATGATCCGCATCTCCATACTCAGCGAAAATAGCCGAACGAAGGTGTAGTGCAGCGGATGAAGGTTCAACATAGCGTGGATGTCATCAAAACGCAGGACGATCGTACGCCCGATGGAGTTATCCACAAAGCCCTTGCCCTCTGGCACCTTGGCCGCGAAAACCGGGTATGCCACATCCTTCTCCCTGAGACGCCGCTTCTCCAAAGCAAGAACACTGTCATGCAGACTCCGCATAGCACCGGTTGCAGCATTGAGCATATTTGTTGGTAGCATCGCCCTACCCGCCACATGCACCCTCCTCGAGATATCCTGCGGTGAAGGTGGCCCGTCCTGAGCACGGATCGTACTCGGTGCCGGCTGGCTCGCACCCTTCTTAGTCTTTCTTTTGCGTGCCTTCTTCTTCTCCTGTAATGGGACCGAGTTCTGCTCACAGACCGCCTTCTTGAGTGTGTTGGGGCTGATAATATTTTGCACCTCGCCTATCTGAGGCTCGGTGAAGTCGGCAGCTGGAGGCGTCTCCTGAGAGCTGAACGCCAGACGGCGCCTGTTGCAACTTGGCTTCTCCGCGGTACGAGCTAGATCGCACACGTCTTTTGTTGGGTTTGGTTCTTGAGAAGGAGGCCCCATGAAGTCGCCATCGTACCCATGCTCGGCAAAGTACTGATCGACGTTGCCAAATGTATCATCGTCGTCGTCGTCGTCGTTCTGATCCTGTGCCATATGCATGTTTGGATCCAGTGGCATAGGGATGTCCGGCACCGTTACGGCGGTCTTGCCATGGGGCCGACTTGGCGCCGGCACGACTGGCGGTGTTGTCTTTGGGGTGGTGTTGTCTTTGGGGTGGTGTCCCCCGCCCCCAAACGAATCTGGCTCTTCGGCCAAAGCAGGGGCCAGCTCAGGCAGGCGCTGAGGGTCATCACGTCTTCACCGTCGGCCCCAACGGGTCGAATCGGAGGTAACAAGTCGTCGCAGCCTGGCAGCACCCGAACCAGTTGAACCCTAAACAAGTTGGGTGGCATATGGGTACCGTGGAACAAGGGGTTGCCCGGTTGAACGATTTTGCCCTTGGCGACATCGACCAACTCGTTGTTCACGAAGTGGAGGAGAGTGCACGGAACGTCGGCGGCGCCCTGCGAAAACATGTAGGGCATCAGGGATGCCCAGTCAAAGGCAAGGAGATGAAGTCCTCGGCCGAGAGAGGCTTAATTAGTTACCGTGATGATGGCGTCGAGCTCGGCTAATGTCGAGGCACCGCCAACGGCGGGCGTGCAGTTGACGGAGGGGCCGCTTGCTGAAGAGGTACCGGCTGGCGTACACCCGGGTGCATTAAGCTCCCGTGCCGGCGTCGGAGACACCAATGCCGCCTCCGCCAGAGGCACCAATGGCCCCGCCATCGCATTATGCGAGTTGCTGGCCGTGAAGCTAGGAATCGGGGGCGGCCCCTGTTGGCCGCCCGCAATCCACGCACTCAACCCCGAGATCAAGGTAGGCACAAGGGTGGTGATCGTCGCTCCGAGTCGTTGTTCCACTTGCTCTTGGACAATCTCCGGAATCCGCGCCACCTGTGCCTTGAGTTCTTGAACCTCTCGCGCCTGGCTTTCCGAGCTGGTCTTTTTCTCCTTCCGCACACCAGCGGTATAGTATGACCCCCATTTTGTCGACAAGCCTTTGCCAGCCACACGACCAGCTGACGTCGGCTTACTGAGCTTATCCTTGTTCTTCATTACATTCAACCCCCTATTTAGAGTGGTGTCCCAAGGGTTGCTCTTAGTCGACCCCGCGCTACTGCTTTCAGTCGCCTGCGGAAGGAATGTGAACCATTTAGAAATTTGGCTTCATTAATTAGAATGCAACCATATGGAGCTAATTACGCGGGGGTGTATTCCTTACCAGAACAAGCTCAAGCTGCCTGGTCTTCGGATCCGTGGTAAGCTCCTTTGTTTTCGGGTCCTTCTTGTACCGGGCCCTGACAAAGTTCCTGGTCTGCTTGTCACCGTATGTATCGAAGAGGGGCGGTAGGCCTTGCTCGGCACGGTCCGCCTCCTCCTTGTCCCATATAGGTTCCGCCACTCTGTAACCGCCGGGACCGAGTGTGTGTTCCCCTATGTTCAGCTCCCGCATTTGTTTCCCCCACTCACTTGATTGGGAGCTTGCGGTGCTCGAGCAATTGATCTTGAAGTCGTTGTAGTCATCTTCGGTGATCGAAGGATTTTTCTCCTTGATCTTCTGATAACTCTCACCTTTCTCGATCATTCTCTTCACATTGCTTTTCCAAGTAGACAGGGCCTTGCTCATCTTCGTGAGGGCAGCATTGTTCACTTTATTCCCTTTGAGGCTTGTGTTTTCAAATTCAGCGGGGAACTTGTATCGTTCGTGCAGCTTCGTGAAGAGGAGGTTGCGCAAATTCCCTCGGTCAGGATGCCTCAGGTTCTCGGTGTTGATCGAGACGGTGCTCCGGACAATGCACCCGAGCTGAAGCGAGTACCCCTTGACTATTCGTTCGGGCGTCGTTGGATTCCCGTTGGAGTCCACTTCAGTAACTTCCTCCTTGAGGGTGCGGAGCACGATCGGGCGCCGGTCCTTCCGTTGCCTCTTCGGTTGGCTGCCATCTGTGCGTGCGCCGCCATCATCAGTGGTGGCATCCTCGGCGGCACCATCAGTGGTGGCATCAGTGTGGTCATCCTCGGCGGCACCATCTGTGGTCTCAGGATCGGTGGGGAAGGCGGCGGCCTCATACAAGTGAGGTTGTTCCTCCAGCTCCTGGGACAGCTCCCAGAATGCCTTGCCGCCCGAACCCCCGGCCTCATTGTTGTGGGCCATGTTTCTCTCTAAATAGAAACAAAGTTTGGTCAAAAAGTTGGTTATTGTCAAGGAACAAGATCTCTAAGTTGACCAAATAACCTAATTCTCAGGGTAACCTAGTTCTTGAGGGGTGTGTCTAGAAAGTTGGTTGCTGCAAAGATACAACGTTGTGAGTTTGGTCAAATTGCCTATGATGTTTGTGATATTGCCTTGGATCTTGAAGGCACTGTTGCATGATGCAGTGGTACAGCCAGCATGGGACCTCATCTTTGCAGGCTAATTTTCTAGATTGTAACACTGGGATTTGTGCACAAGCTAAGCTAGCTAAGACAGTAGCTTCCTTGCAACCCACAAAAGACAAAGGAAAAGGGGTGAAAAGGGGGAGATGGTTAGCTTTGATGAGCAGGCAACATCTTCCTAACCCCCTTCTTCTTGTCTCCTCTCACTATCTCTCTCACACACATGGCAAGCAAGGGTGTCTGAGTGTGTGAAAAAAATACTAAACTAATCCAACCACTAAAGCAAATTAATTTTTATTTCGGTTGAGAATCGGGCACCTTCTAGGTCAAGAAAATTGGGCATGACCTTTGCTAATTTTCTTGACCTTGGAGTGCCCCATTTCTCAACCGAAACGGAAATTAATCAACGTTTCAGGTGAAAGGGGTCATTTTAGAAGATCACAAGTAGCAGCAGCATCACTTGACAAAATCACAACTAGCAGCAGCTCGCAGATAGCAGCAGCAGCATCACTTGACAAGTAGTACAGCAGCAGCAGCAGCATGCATGCACTGGTCCATGGCACAAAGTCCATGACCCAGAACAGAGCACTTTACTAAAAATGAAGAAGAAAAAAGGCATGCATGCACTAGTTGTAGCAAATCATCATTTCTGAATCAAAACAACAATTAGGACAGGGAAATTATGACACACTTATGAAGAAAAAATGATTTGTGTAATCTGGTTGGTACTCTTACAGTTGCATAAATTGAAAAAAAATTGATCTGTGTGATCTGGGTTACATTATCAGCAACCTTGCATTTCATTTTATACAAAGGAGCTCACAAAGGCCATGTCATGCTTCGCAATATTTGAACTTGTATTATAAACAAGCTTTTGTTGTTCATCTGTTTTTGTGGAACATTTTTGCCCTAGAAGGCTAGAATTTGCTGCATTTTCAGCAGGACATATTCAATTTGAAGGCCTTTTCGGCATCTGTTTTTGTGGAACATTTTTGCATGCCTACACATCATGGTTCATGGTCTAGCACTACAAACTCAGTCCTCAGGATTACTGCCTTTGTAAACATGATGTTTTGCTCTTGCCCTAGCTTTGTTATGTCTAGTGGAATGGAGATGAAAATGATGAAATGTGACAGGTACTTATGATGAGGCTTTTACATGGGTACTCATGGTGCAGCTTTGTTTAGTTGTGCCGAGAAGCTGGTCTAGGCCTCTGTGAATATTACATATACTTTGTTCTGATTCACTTCATTCTGTTCAAACAAGTAGAGATCATGGCTAGTGTCTTGTGAAATAACTATTGAGCTTCATTGTTTATTTCTGTTTCTTTAAGATCTATGCATAGCATCTTGTCAGTTCCCTTTTGGTGGTTTCTGTTAATTTTGCCTTGCTTTTGGTTTGATTTGGGAGTTTGGGACCATGAAGATAAATACATCCGATCCCTTGGTTGACAGATGTTGCCTGGTCTTCCACCATGGCAGCTCTGTCAAGATTATCTCCCCAGGAATATGATATGTACCTTACTCATCTGAGTTGTCCCTTAGCCTACAATGAAGCAGATTTTTGACCTAGGTCTGGCATGTCTGGGCCCAGTGCACGCAGGAACGAAATTTTGTACTAATCAAAATATAGCTCCATAATTTTGTTAAGATGGATTGATTTTTTTTCTTCTATTTGTATTGTTCTGTGTGTGAAGATGACCGAGTCGCATTTTCAAATTTCACATGAAGCAATATAAGGTGAACGGTAAATAAAATATCTTACTCCCTTAAACATAAATAAATAAATGAAGATCGTACAAAATACAAGAAAATAGGCAATTTGCGTAGGCATAATTTGTGGAATATTATGATGTGAGGACTGAACCAAATAGTTCCTTTGAAATGAAATATGAAAACATATGTGATCTCTACTTACAAAGTACCAAACAGAATGGCAGAAATACTGCACTTTCTTTTGCAAGGCAGGGAGTTCCTTTCATTTTTAGACAGATACATCATATATGTTTGATATTTGCTGGAACATGATATATCATATATCTATGATATTTGCTGGAATTTTGTATGCACACACTATACTAAATAACACTTATGAAGTAGCCTAAAGCCCTAAACAGCATTCCATCAAGCACCTGTTTGGATGTAAACTATGTTTTATTCAGTGTTTTGTTTTGGTTCTACATTTGTGGATTTCTATTGTGCTGTGTTTCTTCAATATTTAGTGTTGCTCGGCAGTAGCTTACCTTGGAGGAGCGGGCCGGGGTGGAGGAGGCGGTCGGAGAGGATAAGGATGCTCCGGCGACGGGTGGTGGTGGTGGTGCTCCGGCGACGATGGTGTGGACGGGGCGGCGTCCGGGCGGCGGGGTCGCGTCGAGGCGGCGGGGCAGCGTCGAGGTGGCGGGGCAGCGGCGTCGGGGCGGG